>NC_090654.1:132380635-132682301 GCF_040937935.1 Hyperolius riggenbachi
TGAGGGCGGGGCTAACTGTAATTTAAAGTGAACCCAGGGTGAGAGTGATATGGTGGTTGCCATATTTATTTCCTTTTAAACAATTCTAGTTGCCTGGCAGCCCTGCTGATCTATTTGGCTGTAGTAGTGAACTGAATTACACCAGAAACAAGCATGCAGCTAATCTTGTCAGTTCTGACAATATTGTCAGAAACCCCTGACCTGCTGCATGCTTGTTCAGGGTCTATGGTTGAAAGAATTAGAGGCAGAGGACCAACACGGCAGCCAGGCAGCTGGTATTACTTAAAAGGAGATAAATATGGCAGCCTCAATATTATTCTCACCTCGGGTTCCCTTTAAAAGTGCAACGCAAAGACAGAGGGCCCAAGTTTTGGTGACCCTTTCTCCAGAAAATTCACATAATTGTGCAGGTTTTCTCAAGAAAATACACGTAATGTGAGCAGATTTTAACAAAAAACACGTCCAATGACCCCAATATGCACAATCGTTATCAGATATGACCCCAATATGCACAATCGTTATCAGATATGACCCCAATATGCACAATCGGTAGCAGATATGACCCCAATATGCACAATCGGTAGCAGATATGACCCCAATATGCACAATCGGTAGCAGATATGACCCCAATATGCACAATCCGTAGCAGAAATGACCCCAATATGCACAATCGGTAGCAGATATGACCCCAATATGCACAATCCGTAGCAGAAATGACCCCAATATGCACAATCCGTAGCAGATATGACCCCAATATGCACAATCCGTAGCAGATATGACCCCAATATGCACCACCTGAAAAAGAAAAGAAAAACCCATTTACTCACCTACAGCCAGAAGACCTTCTTTCCCGACCTCCTGTCCCGACCTCCTTGTGGCGCGCAGCGCCCGCGCGCCCACGATCCTCTTCCTTCCCGACGTCACGACGAGACTTCCTGCATGCAGAGAGCAGGGCTACGGGAAAATGGCCGCCCGAAGCCATGCACTGCAGACTCGAAGTCTGCAGAGCAGGGCTCCGGGCGGCCATCTTACCGTAGCCCTGCCTGCTGCTCCGTGCTGCCGCTGTGTGAACTGACTTGGCGTCTTTTAGACGCCTGAAGTCAGTTCACTCCAGGGGGTGCTTTGGGGGTGCTTGGACAATTCTAGGGGGTGCTCGAGCACCCCCTTGCACCCCCCTGGCGCCGCCCCTGAACCTATCTAACCTATACTGCAGGCTGGAACCTATCTAACCTATACTGCAGGCTGGCACCTATCTAACCTATACTGCAGGCTGGCACCTATCTAACCTATACTGCAGGCTGGCACCTATCTAACCTATACTGCAGGCACCTATCTAATCTATACTGCAGGGCACCTATCTAATCTATACTGCAGGGCACCTATCTAATCTATACTGCAGGGCACCTATCTAATCTATACTGCAGGGCACCTATCTAATCTATACTGCAGGGCACCACCCTACCTAATCTATACTGCAGGCACCTATCTAATATATACTGCGGGGTACCTACCTAACTAATCTATACTGCAGGCACCTTCCTATCTAATATGTACTGCAGGGCACCTACCTACCTATCTAATCTGTACTGCAGGGCACCTACCTGTCTAATCTATACTGCAGGCACCTATCTAATCTATACTGCAGGCACCTATCTAATATATACTGCAGGGCACCACCCTATCTAATCTATACTGCAGGCACCTATCTAATATGTACTGTGGGGTACCTACCTATCTAATCTATACTGCATGGTACCTACCTACCTACCTACCTACCTAATCTATACTGCAGGCACCTATCTAATTTATACTGCAGGCACCTATCTAATCTATACTGCAGGGCACCACCCTATCTAATCTATAATGCAGGCACCTATCTATTCTATACTGCAGGGTACCTACCTACCTATCTAATCTGTACTGCAGGGCACCTACCTGTCTAATCTATACTGCAGGCACCTATCTAATCTATACTGCAGGACACCTACCTATCTAATGTATACTGCGGGGCACCTACCTATCTAACCTATATTGGAGGCACCTACCTATCTAACCTATACAGAGTGTGCGCTTCCACAACATGTGTATCCACAGCATATGTCTCTAGGCCCCACATATGACACTCGCCCCAGGCCCCGCATACTCTAAGGCCACCTCTGCATGAGAGCGTGCAGCGGCCGCCCGTCAACAAAGTTCCAAAGACCTATACGAGGTGACGTCACCCAGAGGAGCAATTCCAAGTGAAGCCCAGCCGGGCGGAAGTGCAGTGAGTGGCCCGCTGAGTCTAACAAGCGGAAGTGACGTAGGCTGTACGAGGATGCCAGTGTGGGGGAAGTGCTTGGAAGGTTTGCCGATGGATTACACCCGGATTTGGAGTGGAAGCAATCTATGGGGGAAGGAACTGAGCATACTGCACTTTGAAAAATCTTTGCTAATAACGCTGACATTAAGGAACAGTTGTTGCTAAAGGAACTATTGGTGTCTTCTCTTTGAAGAAAGAGGAAAAAAAACAGACCTTTTATTAACTATTTTTAACTATCACCTTTTACTTTATATTAAAAAAAAAATTTTTTGCGGAGATATGCAAATTAAAGCGGTTTAACACCCAGCATTACAACTTTGCTTTAAAAGATTGCTTACAGCTTAGAAATTATTATGCCAGATTTTTTTTTAAGCAGAAATTCACTGAATGGGTTAAACGTGACATTTTAGTGTTGGATTTTACTAGGAATCCGCATCCGTTCTTATCTTTAGTTACAAATGTATCAATGTTTGGAATGCAAATAGACCTCTGAAAAGCCTGCCAGGGAAGCCCTCTTTGTTCTTTTAGAGAGGTGTTTGTTTATTACATTGTAAATAGATACATTTGTAACTAAACCTAAGCACGGAGGAGGAGTTCTAGCTAAATGCAGCACTAAAATGTCATGTTTAATCCATTCAGTGAATTTCTGCTAAAAAAAAAAATCTGGCATAATCGTTTCTAAGCTGTAAGCAATATTTTAAAGCAAAGTTGAAATGCTGGGTGTTAGACCACTTTAAGGAAACCGAGGGTCCCTTCGAGTAAGTTGTATATGTGGTATGAGTGAGTGAGTGAATGAAATTCATTAAAAACTTTGAATACATTTAAGAATAACAGCGCGTTAGATCGAAATAAATAAGCTCACAGCAAAGCACGTTAACCCCCTTCCTGATGCAAACCTCCCCTCCTGTTAATCCAATCCAGATACCCAACTTTACCTTGTAACCCTAACATATAAATCTAACCTCTCACTACCTTATCCTGAGTCCCTTCACAGACACTCACCATTTGACTTTTCCGTTAGTGCAAAACCCACTTCCTGTCTTTACAGTTAGCATTTCAGCTGTACATTAGCCAATGCCAACACTAGTGGTTGTAAGTAACTACACCTTTATCCCGGCACCAGAAACTCATTAGTAAGAGCTGCAAACACGACTCATCACAGCAACAGCATCAGACGTCTTCAGAGTTAGGAGTTTATTCAGTCAACAAATATACAATACAGTTCGTTACATCTTAGCAAAGCAGATTATTCTGTAGTAAGTCTTTTGCGTTACAGCTTCTTGTTTCCCTTGCCTGGAATTAGGTTACTTCTTATGTCTATCCTACGTTACATCTAACTACCAAGCCCGGAGGCTTACTATGTACAGCATACAGTTAGGTAAATTGACAAGACATAAATAAATAAGTAAAGGGTTCAAGCCAGCAAAGAGAAGAGGAGCCTCTCTGTAAACCGGCTGTTGGTTTTATACGAACCAGAAAGAGTTAAAATGTGACCTCATCTGAGCCATCCCCCCAAAACCTACAATTGGCTCAGACCCCTCGTGGTGTCATAATACCCACCTACTTGATTAATATTCTATGAGCCCCTTGTCCTACATACAAGAATGTTATATTTAGTAAATATTGGCCTCAGTTTTCCCAGTCTGAAAGTCTGTACAATTGAACAGATAGTGTTCCTGTCCTTCAGACGAGGACAATCTGCTTCTGGTAAAGGTCTTCATAATTTCTCTCCGATAAATTATGCTTAAAGAGACCCTGTGCAAATCAAGCCTTTCAACTAACTCAGTTCAAATAACTGAGTCCTACATATAATACTTAAATTATAACAATCCCCCTAAAAGGCTTGATCGGCAGATTCCTGCTTCTGAACCCAGCAGTACCTGGTTTCTTTTCTTTAGGTTTCACTTTTCGATGCTCGTGCTCACACACCTTCTCTGCACTAGGTGGTTATCCCTGGAAAAAAGGGCAAGACCTCTTGCCCTTCCTGTAACCAGGCTCTCTGGGAATGCCCTACTTCTAAGTCCCTCTATACAACATTCTCAGCATTTGCGTCACTTGCGTATCACTTACAAACTTGCATGATCACAGAAAAGTGAAACTTGTTTGTCTGTTAAGCATCGGAGCAGTGCCAGGTGTCTTCTAAAAGAACACCTTTATACAATCAGCTCCCTCATAGGTACTGCTACAACTTATACCCGTAACCCTGTATATCCCTTAATTTGGAAATATTGGTTCATGAGATTGTTGATGAGGCACCAATCTCTTAACCATGTTAATTTGTTTGCGTAATTTCACACATAAACCTCACCTGTGTAATGATGCCCAAAGTTGTCATCCTCATCACGACGACCAGTGGGTGTAGGAAGAAATTTTGAACTGCAGAGGCCCAGTCCGAGTGTCCCTGGAACATTGCCGGAAACAGATTCCACCAGGTCAGACTGGAACTGACCTGCTTATATCTGTGTTCAACCTCACCAAGATCACCTTTATCATGGTGAAATCTTACCTCTAACTTAGGGTTCTGTTTGTATAACCAGTTCGGCCTATCTGGACGAGCTTTCTCGTCCAGATAGGCACTGCATCTTCCCCTGCGTGGTGCGCGCGATCGGGCGCGCGCCCGCGCGCGTACCCGCCGCCCCCCGCTAGCCCCCCGATCAGTGAATGGGAATATAATTCCCATTCACCGATCTAACCTCCCCGCAGAAATACCGACGCTTTCTCTCCAGAGAGCGTGGTATTTCTGCCCCCAGGAAACAACTCCTCTGATCTTTAGTTCCTAGATGCGAAATCGTTCGCATCTAGGAATTTTTTCACTGTGGCCATCTTGTGGCCAAATAGTAAACTGCACCCACATACATTTTTAATTAAAGAAAACTATTATTTTACATGTAAAACAAACAGTTTCCCTCCCACACCAAAAATTACCCACATACATTTTTTATTAAAAAATAAATAAAAAAAAATACAATAAAAAAAAAACAAAAACAACATAAATAGTTACCCAAGGGTCTGAACTTTTTAAATATGCACGTCAAGAGAGTATGTTATTATATTATTTAAAATTATAAGCTTATAAATAGTGATGGACGCAAATTGAAAAAATGCACCTTTATTTCTAAATGAAATATCGGCACCATAAATTGTGATAGGGACATCGTTTAAATGGTGTAATAACCGGGACAGATAGGCATATAAAATACATGAGTTTTAATTACGGTAGCGTATATTAATTTCAAACTATAATGGCCTAAAACTGAGAAATAATGAATTTTTTTCATTTCTTTCTTAATCTTCCTGTTAAAATGGATTTAGAAAAAAATAATTCTTAGCAAAATGTAGCACCCAAAGAAAGCCTAATTAGTGCCGGAAAAAACAAGATCTAGATCAATTAATTGTGATAAGTAGCAATAAAGTTATAGGCGAATGAATGGGAGGTGAACGTTGCTCGGATGCATGAGATTTTCGGACTGCGGTGCTGAACCGGTTAACCGTTGTAACAAAGTGTGGTCGTCTTGTGTCAAAACCTGTACCCATTTGTCCCAAATGTACAGTATGAACGTCTGTACATTTGAACAGATAGTGTTCCTGTCCTTCGGACGAGGACAATCTGCTTCTGGTAAAGGTCTTCATAATTTCTCTCTGAGAAATTATGCTTAAAGAGACCCTGTGCAAATCAAGCCTTTCAACTAACTCAGTTCAAATAACTGAGGCCTATATATAATACTTGAATTATAACAGTGGTGAGCACTACAAGTAGCTACGAGTACGTAGTGGCTCAAAATCGAAATTTAAAATTAGATAGTGCTGCCTGTACCAGAGGAAGGATAACTTACCTACTCTGCCCCCTATAGCTGATGCGTTCCATTCACAGTCCACGTAACTCCCCTTCTTACAGGTTTAACCACTTAAGCCCAACTGGACGAGATTTCTCGTTCAGTTGGGCTGCGCGCACTCCCGTGGGTCGCGCGCGCCCCCGCTGCTGGCCGCTAGCCCACCGATCAGTGAAAGGGATTATAAATCCCTTTCGCTGATCGGACCCCACCGGAGAAAAGCCGACAGCGTCTCTTCAGACGCTGCGGCTTTTCTGAGCTCTGGTCTCCTTTCTTCTGCCTGGGAGCGAGATCGATCGCTCCCAGGACTTTTTGATTCTGGCCATCTTGTGGCCAAATAGCAAATTACACCTAAAATAAAAAGTTTTACAAGTAAACATATAAATATATAAAAAAAAAACCCTGTTTACCTCCCACACCAAAAAATACCCACATACAAGTTTAAATAAAAAAATAAATAAAATTACAATAATTAAAAAAAAAAAAAACATAAATAGTTACCTAAGGGTCTGAACTTTTGAAATATGCACGTCAAAGGAGTATATCAATATGATTTAATAAATTATGGGCTTCTAAACAGTGATGGACGCAAAACGGAAAAAATGCACCTTTATTTCCAAATAAAATATTGTCGCCATACATTGTGATAGGGACATAATTTTAACGGTGAAATACCCGGGGCATATGGGCAAATACAATACGTGAGTTTTAATTATGGAGGCATGTATTATTTTAAAACTATAATGGCTAAAAAAAATGAGAAATAATGAATTTTTTCCATTTTTTTCTCATTCTTCCTGTTAAAATGCATTTACAGTAAAGTGGCTCTTAGCAAAATATACCACCCACAGAAAGCCTAATTGGTGGCGGAAAAAACAAGATATAGATCAATGAATTGTGATGAGTAGTGATAAAGTTATTGGCAAATGAATGGGGGGTGAAAGTTGCTCGGATTGAAAAAAAATTTCAACCCTTCGGGCTTAAGTGGTTAAAGGAGGAAGTGGTGCAGTTATGTGAACTGCAAGTGGAATGCATCGGCTAAAGGTGGTGGCATAGGTAAGTTAACCCCCCCCCCCCCCCCCCCTCTGCCACAGTCAGCACTATGTAATTTAAATTTTAATTACGAGTAGCTACATGCTCACCGCTAGCTGTCACCACCAAATTAAAACCAACCAATTATGTGCCACCCTCTTTACCTCAAATGTAAGATACCAAATCTTTAGCACCAACACTTTGGCTGTGTAATAAGCCAAACACCAGTGTTTAACCCCCATTAGCAGAATCCACACCTGATTCCTTCAGTGCCAGCATTTTAGCTGTGTAATAGCCAGTGCCAAAGTGAACTGCTTGCTCCACTTACTGGATCTGATCATTTACTATTCCAAAATGTGACCTCCTACAGGAAAAAAGTTGATCATCCCATCACCCTGTTAAATCATAATTTCAGGGGGAACAGAGTGCTCTCACCTCTGAGAATGGTTTCAAAAGCCAGCTCCACATTGGTGGAATCCAGTGCAGATGTCTCTATAAACAGCAGTCCATTACTGTCTGGAAAACAGAAAAACATTAAAATGGGAGTACCTGTTTTTTTTGACATGCTCTTAAAGTAAACCTGAAGTGTAAATAAACTTATGAAATGATGATTTGTATGTGTAGTACAACTAATAGAACATAAATGAGTATCATGTTTTTCAGTACAGGTAAAGATAAGAAACTTCAGTTATCTGTGCAAAACAAAAACCGACAAACAAACACAGAACATTTATATTGCGCTTTTCTCCTGGCGGACTCAAAATCACCAGAGCTGCAGCCACTAGGACGCGCTCTATAGGCAGTAGCAGTGTTAAAGTGAACCGAGCATCATTTTTAACACCCAGGGCAGCTCTATAGCAAATAAAAAAATGCATTCTAAAAATGTGGTTTATTATTAAAAAAAAACAAACTTTAATTTTACCTTATTTTTTTACATCTAAGAGTTAAATTAGCCACTTTGTCCGACCGCAAAGGACCTGCGGTCCCTGAGCAGGAGATGGTGAAAACAGATAAGAAATTACCTCTTTAGACTTAATTGACCACAAACAAACCCCCATTGTACTTCAAACAGAAAACATCAGTTACAGTTGAAGAATGTCACACCTAGCCTGGATAACAGCACTTGTAAAACAGCAGGGGTTGAGCTTCTGAACAATGGCAGCCCTTGCAGCTATGTGAAGCCAAGAGCTGCTTGGATCCCTTTAAAGGGGATCCAAGCAGCTCTTGGCTTCACATAGCTGCAAGGGCTGCCATTGTTCAGAAGCTCAACCCCTGCTGTTTTACAACTGCTGTTGTCCAGGCTAGGTGTGACATTCTTCAACTGTAACTGATGTTTTCTGTTTGAAGTACAATGGGGGTTTGTTTGTGGTCAATTAAGTCTAAAGAGGTAATTTCTTATCTGTTTTCACCATCTCCTGCTCAGGGACCGCAGGTCCTTTGCGGTCTGACAAAGTGGCTAATTTAACTCTTAGATGTAAAAAAATGAGGTAAAATTAAAGTTTTTTTAATAATAAACCACATTTTTAGAATGCATTTTTTATTTGCTATAGAGCTGCCCTGGGTGTTAAAAATCATGCTCGGTTCACTTTAAGGAGACTAGCCAAAGGTCTCCTACTGAATAGGTGCTGGTTTACTGAACAGACAGAGCCGAGATTTGAACCCAGGTCTCCTGTGTCAGAGGCAGAGCCCTTAAAGAGAGTCTGAAGCACGAATTAATCTCGCTTCAGTGCTTATATTCTAAAACGCCGCTATCCCGCGGCTAAACGGGGGTCCCTTACCTCCCAAATCCCCTCTGTCTTTGCCGGGGATCTCTTCCGCATTGAGGCATGGCTAATGGCCGCAGCCCTGCCTCCACGCGCATCTGTCAGCGCGTATCTCCACCTCTCCCCCGCCCCTCTCAGTCTTCCTGAGGCGGCGATGCGCCGCTGATAGACGGCGCTGAGAGGCAGGGCTGCAGCCGTTAGCCCTGCCTCAACAGCAGCAAAATCTACGACCAAGTTGATCGTAGATTTTGCAGGGGGGGGGGGGGGGGGAGATTTGGGGGGGTAAGGGACCCCAGTTTAGCCGCGGGATAGCGGCGTTATAGCGGGGGCACACATGCCCCTGCTGAATATAAGCACTGAAGCGAGATTTATTCTCGCTTCAGTGTCTTTAACCACTACACTATCCAGCCACAGTTTCTAAGAGCTCTTGGACCCAACTTAGGTTGAAGGCAGTCCTGTTTTCTTAAAGGAATCATCAGGCAAAAAAAAAGAAAAAGGAGTTTCACTTACCTGGGGCCTCTACCAGCCCCATCCTGTGCCCTTGTACTCACTCACTGCTGCTCCAGTCCCCCGCTGCCAGCTAGTTTCGTTTTTGCCGACCTCAGGGTTGGCGGGCTGCCATGCGTACATTTGCATGCATTCCCACTGGTGCATGAACATTAACACATACATTTTACACATTAGTGGTACACATAAAATGTATGTGTTCATGTTCATGCACTAGCGGGAATGCATTCAAATTGTACACGTGGCGGCCCGCCAACGCCGAGGTTGGCAAAAATGAAACTAGCTGGCGGCGGGGGACCGGAGCAGCAGTGAGTGACTGCGAGGAAACAGGATGGCTGTATGGGGCTGGTAGAAGCCCCAGGTAAGTGAAACACTTTTTTTTTTTCCCCGATGACTCCTTTAAAGGAATACTAATCGATTCACATATTTTTTTTTCAATTGACACAGGAATTGTTTGGGAAGTGCTGCTAAGTACTGGTGTATACATTTTAGTAGCAACTGCTTTGTTTACTGTTATCAAAATACTTTCAAACTTTACTGACGCCAAAATGGACGGCAGGCAGCCATGAGGAGAGGGGAAATTCCCCTCACACTTGATCAGTTAACTCTATGGGCCTGATTCACAAAGCGATGCTAACAGTTAGCACGCTAGTGAAAAGACCTTTATCACACCTAAACTCAGTTTAGGCGTGAGAAGTTTAGGCGTGAGAAGTTTAGGCGTGAGAAGTTTAGGCGTGAGAAGTTTAGGCGTGAGAAGTTTAGGCGTGAGAAGTTTAGGCGTGAGAAGTTTAGGCGTGAGAAGTTTAAGTTCCAACTGCGTTAGCACCGCAGTGCACAGCTGATCAAAAGTTTTGCGCTAGCAAAGTCTGGTGCACTTCGCATAGAGTTTAATGGCGCTGCTTTGCGTGCAGGACTTTGCGCGCTATCTACACTTATCTAGACTTATCACGCCTAAACTGGCTTTTCACCAGCGTGGTGCAATGGTTATCACGCCTAAAGTCTCTAACTGGGTTAGCACCGCTTTGTGAATCGAGCCCAATGTGTAGCTCTGTGTGTGACAGAGAGAACAGCTGCAGCTTCTGTGTCCTGTGTTTCTGACTGAAGTGTCTGAAGAGAGCAGAGGAAATGTAACTAATTGTCACAGCTTTTCATACTGTTTTTGCTTTCAGAGTTTGATATTTTTGATATTTGATTTCTGTAGTCTGATATGCAACTCTGGCTGTGCATTGAAGCAGACACCCCTTCTGCAATTGATTTGTCCCAATATAGCTAAATCCTACCCTCAATGAATTACAGCTTTTGCCTCTGATATTTAACATGAAAAGTAGGAAAATGTTTACACAGCTACTTAGACATTATTTGTACATTGTCATTTTAGAACACTTGGGTATCGATAGTATTCCTTTAAGCACTTATCTAAATCTGTCTCTCACTGTGTCTTTGATGTATAAGGTTTTACTGTAGGGACATTCAAAATGCTCATTAGCTCTGCTCTGTTTTATAGTTTCAAAGTACAGAGTGTGGTTTGTAAATTGCAAATATGACATAATGATGCAAGGTAAAAAAAAAAAAAGCTATACATCTGAAAATAAAAAATATAGGAGTCTCTTTTCTTTGCGACTAATGCTCTATTAATTATCCATACTACACTTACAATTCATTATATCAAAGTTTATTTTCCGTGTCAGTGCCACTTTAAAGAGAATCTGAAGTGAAAATAAACTTATGAGATAATGAATTGTATGCGTAGTACAGCTAAGAAATAGTACATTAATAGCAAAGAAACAAGTCATAAATTGATTCCAGTACAGGAAGGGAAAATTCAGTTGTCTATACTTCTCGGAGCTCCAGGACCCAAATTAGGTCCCTGTTTTCTGGAGCACATACATCAAAAAACAGTGACAGACAGCTTCAGATAAGGTCTTTACTTCAGAAAAGTCCAAAGGGTCATACTCTGCAAACCGCAATCTGTATTTTGAACTATAAAACAGAGCAAACTACAAATATGACAATATAATGCAATGCTATAAAAAAGCAATAGAACTGAAAATAAAAACATGACTCATTTCTTTGCTACAAATGTTCTATTCTTATCTGTACTACACATACAATTCATCAGAAGTGTTTTTTTCACTTGTGTCACTTTAAGACAAAGACAATCAAAAATTACATTATTGTAGTAAATCACTGCAGAATCAGATAATTTCCTTACTTCAAGTGTCCCATCAGTCCCTAGTTCATAGCAACCACTAAGATCCATGTGATCCCTTTGCCTTGACTGCAGGTCATAAGAGTGCAACACGAAGACGTTTCGAATAGGAGTATACGTCGCATCACACACTATGAAGTGGGAGTGACCAGCCGATCAATGGCTCCCACTGCTGGAACACTGGGAAGATGCACAGGCAGACCAGATCATGCCAAGTGAGATACAAATGCTATTGCCCGACAACCGTAACTACTCAAGCCACCATTAAAGGGGAGACCGCTCCAGATTTTTTGATCACTCTGTCACATTGTAAGTGTGCGCTTTTAATGTCTCCCTTTCAGCTTTACTGCTGAATTAGATCATCTCCCTACTTTTAAGTGTACCTGAGATGAGCAGTAAAAAAAAAAAAAAAATTCATATATACCTGGGGCGTCACCCAGCCCCCTTCAGCCTGGTCGCTCCCTCGCCACCTTCTGGATGCTCCATTATCTGTCCCCAGTTGGGCCAGTCGGCGCATACGCAGTGCAGCCATGCATGCTCCCCGTTGCTCTCCCGCGGTCCGGAATGCTCAGTGCCAGCACAGAATGCTCCCTGTGATGGGAGCGTGGGGGGCCGTGCATGCACAATAAGCCCGCCTCCTAAAGTTACCAGGAGCGATAACAGAGCATACAGATGGTGGAGGACATAGGCGAGGGACGGATCAGTTCGAAGGGGGCAAGAGGAAACCCTAGGTATGTATGATTTTTCTTTTACTGTTCATCTCAGGTTCTCTTTAAGTGCCCCTTCAATACCTAGTTCATAGCAACCACTAAGTTTCTGATAGCAAAGGTTCATGTGATGCTTTTGTCTTGGCTGCAGGTCACAAGAGGGCAATACGAAGAAGTTTTGTATACGTCACATCACACTTGTAACAAATAATGCAACTTTTCAACACCCTTGTGTTGTGATCCTGTTTTTAGGAGGCGCACAGTACACAGTGGTAAAGTAGCCTAATGGTCAGACTCCATAAATAGCCTGAGAGGGACACCTGACTAGGCTTCCAGGAATGTTACTACAATGCATAACTATCGAAATACAACATTTAAGGAAAAAAAAATGTTTTAAGGTTGCATTCACAGTGCCACATTGCGGAGCTGCGTTATAAAGTCTTATAACGCAGCTTACTGCACTGCAATGATAATCCTATGGGCCGTTCACAGTGCGGCGTTATCGTCCTATTGAAAATGTTGCATTGTGCTAACTCACTGCTTGCAGTGCTTTACCTCTAAACGCAGACACGTTGCGACTTTAACGTTGCATTAAAATGCAACGCCCCATAATGAATATGCCCTAAAACTAAAAAGTCAGGATTACGCAACCATCACCCTTCAGAAATCCTGGTCAGCCGTTAGTGGTTACCTGCATACATCTTGGCTTCTTCCGCGGGCACCTCACGGGCTTCATCTGACAGGTCACATTTATTGCCCACTAGCATGACAATGATGCTGGCATCTGCGTGGTCATACAACTCCTTCAGCCAGCGTTCTATGCTGTCATAGGAGCCATGCTTGGTGATGTCATATACTAAAAGCGCACCAACTGCACCCCTATAGTAACTAGAGATGAATCAAGTATTAATGTGGAGCTCCATACAGCTGAATAAAATTCATGGAAAATAAATAAAGTGTGAAGATATAAGATAGAGGGCTACAGATTTATAACATGCAACTCAAATGGGGTTGTGAGACTAGTTAATTGTATGTAATTCTGCCTGCTAATGGCGACGTGGTGCTAATGCATAGGTTAGTTCCTACACATACCTAGGACGTCCGTAGAATTAAACAAATCTTCTGATTGGCTAGTAAGGATGTAACCACAGGCAACAACTGGTCAGTAGAGATGAGCGATTAATTTAACTAAAACTACGGGTATTTTTGTTTATTAATCGGACACAATCAGCAGGGCTGAAGGAGAATTATGCATGCAGCTGAACTGATTTGGGAGCTGCCGATTAATTTACCAGCAGTTTGGTTTGTTAACTAAACCAAGCTCCCAAATCATACAAGTAATTTTGACTTGAATGCAAATTTCATGCAGCTTGGAATTAGGCCAAGGGTGGGCAAAGATCTTTTGGGATTGCAGCCCACTGCATGCATGAGTCCTTGTCTCCCTCCCTCCGGACTTCTGTGGCCAGGAATAAGTGGGTGTAACTCACCCAATGGCTCGTTCCATCGGCAATCTACATGGTGACGGCAACGTCATGTGACACGCTGGTACGTATTGACGGCAGGTCACATGATGCCACTGCTGCCATGGAGATCGCCCCTGGAAAGAGAGATTGGGAGAGTTACTTCTTGTATGTGTACTGCACGTCATTTTTAAGGAAAGGCGGGAGGGAGAAGGGGAAAGGAGAGGAGTACCCGTGGGCCAAAGTTTGCCCAGGCCGAAAATAGACCAATCAAATGCACTTTCCCTCAATCCCAAATTGCATTCAAATTTATATGCAAGCTGGAATTATTTGCATCTCTACTGATGATTAGCCCCATGAAAAGTTCCAGGCCAGCCATGCTAATTCAGTTTCCAAGTAACTGGAAAAAAACAACAATTTATTCAAATTGACATTCTCCTTAAAAGGTGGACAGATTAGTCAGCACCAGCCAAAGCATGACCACAAGCTGAAGCTGCAGTGCTTTTTCCCAACTGTATCAGCCAGCTCATATTCATCAGGACTGTTCACAACCTTTCAATCTACCCGTTTAGGCAGGTTGACAGCACCTACGCTTTCTGCTTCCTCTAGGCAGGATGACACCGGGGAGCTACCATTCAACAGAATCCAGCGCACACTCCTGTGCATGTTTTTACTGTGGGAGTCACATTATCACTGAGTCTGCGCAGTGATCACATGGATTGTATAAATCAACGTATTCACAGCACCTTTGTTCCTGGTCCTTAATATGGATGCTCTGTGAGATGCAAATAATGCAGGATCGTGCAAAGTTATGCAGCTTGAGAATAGATTAACCAGATTTTGCCAAGGTCTCTCGCCAAATAAATCTGTGGTCATTTAGTGTGGGATTCACAGTTTTTGTTGAAAAAGTATAATGAAAACTGTATTATATATGGGGTTTATTTTAATTTTTACAAATTTTCCCCCTTTATAAACCTACAAAAATAAAATATTTATTTATATATACGACAACAAAATAAAGCTTCATCTGTCCCCAAAAAAGCAGCTCAAAATGTAGTTTGGCCATTTTTCACTGCTCTCACTCATCAGTATTTGCCGCCAGCAGTTAAGGTGCATACACACATCAGACTATAGTCTTTGGAAAATGAAAGATCACAGACCAATCTTACCACCCTTCATGTAGTATGAGAGCCATACTCTACACAGTCTTTTCTATGGAGCGGAACTCCACATCAGAAACAAATCTTTGCAAGATGCTGCACACACAGATGCTGTACAGACACAAAAGATCAGTATCTGCAAAAGATCTGTTCCTGCCAAAAATCCATTCCTGCAAATTGCAATGATAGTCTATGAGATCTGCAGATCAGCATACACACATGATTTAACTGACATTCATCTGCACATCAAGCAATCATCCACAGATCTGAAAATCCATCCTGGTGGATCTGTTCTGCAGATGAATGTCAGTTAAATCATGTGTGTATGCTGATCTGCAGATCTCATAGACTATCATTGCAATTTGCAGGAATAGATTTTTGGCAGGAACAGATCTTTTGCAGCTACAGATCTTTTGAGTGCGTGCAGCATGTTTGTGTGCAGCATCTTGCAAAGATTTTTTTCTGATGGGGAGTTCAGTTCCATAGAATAGACTGTGTAGAGTATGGCTCTCATACTACATGAAGGGTGGTAAGATTGGTCTGTGAGCTTTCATTTTCCAAAGACTATAGTCTGATTATGTGTCTGTACTGTGGTAGAGTGGCATCATGTGTAGGATGAGAATGCAAACATGCAGCTAAAGATCTTCAGATGAAGTTAAAGAGGTTCGTTTAAAGCTGAGTACACACGTACGATAACGATCGTTCGAAAACGACCGATAACGACAATCGGACCGATAATCGTGCATTCCAAATTTTCCAACGATCGTTTTTTTGGACGATAACGACCGTTATCGTTCAATCCGACCGATCCAACCCGGCGGATTTTTTCGAAAGATAAATCGTTCAATCGTTGCAGTGTGTACAAAGATCGTCCGATAATCATTATCTGTGGAGTAGTACGCATGTTCTTATTGCCTGTCATAACGTCACTTCCGTTTGCGCATACATTTTTTTTTCGTTCGTTGTTCAGTACTTTATACTTATATCGTTCACGTGTGTACACAATCGTTCATTACGAACGATCTTTTCGGTCTAATTTGAATATCGTGTAAACGTCACGAATCGTTCGTAACGAACGATCTTTATCGGACGTGTATACGAACCTTTACACTGATCATTTCACTCATCTCAGCAGTCCTCATATCGGCAGGCAAGCTTCCCATGAAATCACTGTGAAGCTCAGTGTCTACTTACGCAGATGTGATTGCTCTATAACGCTCCAGTCCTGCCGTGTCCCAGATCTGCGCCTTCACCAGCTGTCCATCCAACGTCATTGTGCGAGTGGAGAACTCCACCCCGATAGTGGTGCGACTGTCATGGTTGAACTCATTCCTGGTGAAGCGGGAGAGCAAGTTGGTCTTACCTACTCCAGACTCGCCAATCAACACCACTGCCGGAAATGAAAAAAAAATTGTAATGACATGATTATTTGTGGGAGCAGTATATACTGTACTGTGCAAAATTCAGCTGTGCTCATTAAAAAAAACAACTTTGTACCTGAATTGAAAGTAATATTACTTATCAAGAAACATTCCGGACACTGAAGGCAACAAAATTAAATTAGAATTTAGTTTCTGCAGCACTTGAGGACGGTTTGACACCTAAAACTATTTGTGTGCTGTATGCCAATGTGGATACAGTTCACGGCCAAGCCAGAGAGTTGTCTTTGTCTTTTTTGCTAGAACTTGGGGTCATCATCATCATCCTATACCTTTAAAGCAAACCTGTGAGGTTTGCAAACAAAAAAAAAATTGTTTGATACCCCAGTAGAGGGATGTCTCTGCATCCTCCAGAGGATTCCCCGTCCTCTTCCGCCAGGCTGTTTCAGGGTTGAGACCACCAAAGCTCACAGGAGCGCAACCACACTCTGCCTGTTCAGCAGAATGGACTAACTCGGGCTTCAACGGAATTGGGTCCTTGCTACTGGGCATGTGCAAGCCATGGACAAGAGCTTGTCAATGGTCTTTGGGGGGAGGGGGGTGCAACGCTGGAACAGCCTGTTGGAGGAGGATGGTTCTAGATGGCTGAGCAGGATTGGGGGGGGGGGGGGGCAAGCCTTTTTAGGATTTAGGCTTCCCCCTCATGAAGGTAAGAACTCCCCAGGGGCTCATTTTTTTATTGTTACAGATTCTCCAGCAGTGGCTGGATAGTGTGCTGGTTAGGGGCTCTGCCTCTGACACAGCAGATCAGGGTTTGAATACTTCTCTTCCTGTTCAGTAAGCCAGCACCTATTCAGTAGGAGACTTTGGGCAAGACTCCTTAACACTGCTACTGCCTTTAGAGTGCACCGTAGTGCCTGAAGCTCTGGCACTTTGAGTCCGCCAGGAGAAAAGCACAATATAAATGTTGTTATTTGTCTTTAACGCAATAAAGCGTTACTTCTCCCAAAGGCAATTAAATAGGTTTCTAGACCACTGCTAGCCACAATATACTGTAGATTTAAAACAGTTACCCTTCATAGCAATAATTATAACACTTACAACAGAATATGTTTATGTAAACATATATTCCTTTAGTGATATACAAAAATTGCATATAACAGTTATAATAAGCAATCAAGTAAAAATATCAAGAAACATAAGAAAATAATTTGCTGTCAAAATTACATTAGCAGAATTATAATATTTAATACTGCCAGCCCCTCTGTTCCTCTCTCTCTCTCAGTCTCTCGGGAAGTAAGATCTGTTTTTTCGTCAAATTATGCCATAGTTCCATTTTACAGGGGCAGGAAAGGAGTGGTGGAAAATCTATGGGGAACCATACAGATCTATCACAAAATGCATTCTAGTTTTGCTGCAAAGAGGAAACACAAAAGGTAAAAGTTCATCTTATCTGAAAATATAGCAGCAAGACAAACTACAGGTCAAACTGAGTTTGTGGGTAAATATTTCTGGAGATAAATATCAGCCTATTGTTGACTCTGAGGCCTGGACAGAAAGATTGTGCCTGGGTACGGCTAGGGATTCTGAAACCCGGTCTACACGTCTCGCACTATTTCTACAAGAAACCAGTTAATACTGTGGTTTCTGCATTACAATCCGCCCTGCCCATTCCCATGACTCCTGGGCAGGTACGTCGCCTCACAGTACAAACAGGCCCGACTTAGGTGTGGACATCTGAGGCAAAGATCAAAAATGTCAATCCAGCTACTGCAGTACATGAAGCTGTGGGTGTAACATGATTCCTGCTATTAAAATGTGATTGAGCTTGAGCAGAGTGAGCATTGCTAGAAAAGAGTCATGAGATTTAACAGCTAGATTTAGAAAAAAAAAAAAAAAAAAAAAAATAAACTTAATCCATATTCCAAATCTGGTCATTTCTGGTTATGATATTAAACAGGGAATTGATTTATTTTTTTTCTAAACTCACAACACACTTTGTACTAAAGAGAAAAGATACCCCTATACACAGCACCACTGCAGACCATATGTATCAAACAAAAAAATATATTTTTATTACAAGCTTTGCAAACACATATCAATGATACACAAAAATTTAAAAACATCTAAAAACAGCATAATATTGTATTTCCAGCCATATTCAACATAATGGGCCTGCTAGATATAATAATCTATTATGTTCAGTCTCAGTGGATGTATAACCTGTAACCACTGGAGGCTCAGAGAATGAGCCCCCTCGTGGATGAACCCGGGTTCAGTAAGAATTATAAAGTGCAAAAAATTGGAACCATGAAAGTGCATATAGTGCTACACAAACAAACAATCATTCAACATATGCAATAACTGTGCAACCTATCAGACTAAAAGTGCAGTTTAAATACTGTCAGAGTCACTAATGACCAAGTGGAAGCAGCCTATTCGGATCTGCAAAGAAGTGAATAAGTAAAAGATACTTAGCCGGGTATGAAAAGAAAGGCAGGTAGACTGGCATGGAAAGACGGAAGTATCCCCTCAGGACATAGCCCACACGCTCCGCGGTCGTCACTCCGCTTTGAAAGGTGAGGTAGATAGCCGTCTATCTACCTCACCTTTCAAAGCGGAGTGACGACCGCGGAGCATGTGGGCTATGTCCTGAGGGGATACTTCCGTCTTTCCATGCCAGTCTGCCTGCCTTTCTTTTCATACCCGGCTAAGTATCTTTTACTTATTCACTTCTTTGCAGATCCTAAATAGGCTGCTTCCACTTGGTCATTAGTGACTCTGACAGTATTTAAACTGCACTTTTAGTCTGATAGGTTGCACAGTTATTGCATATGTTGAATGATTGTTTGTTTGTGTAGCACTATATGCACTTTCATGGTTCCAAATTTTTGCACTTTATAATTCTTACTGAACCCGGGTTCATCCACGAGGGGGCTCATTCTCTGAGCCTCCAGTGGTTACAGGTTATACATCCACTGAGACTGAACATAATAGATTATTATATCTAGCAGGCCCATTAAGTTGAATATGGCTGGAAATACAATATTATGCTGTTTTTAGATGTTTTTAAATTTTTGTGTATCATTGATATGTGTTTGCAAAGCTTGTAATAAAAATATATTTTTTTGATTGATTGGTCTGCAATGGTGCTGTGTATAGGGGTATCTTTTCTCTTTAGTACTATGTATACATGCTCTACCCCAGCACACGCAGTCATTATTACTTGGGGTGCTGACAAACTCTTTTGTGTCACAACACACTTTGGCTCGTATTGAAATAGAGAGTCTTGAGCATGTGTAGAATATCATAATCCTGAAGTGGCAAGTATTTGATGGCTGAGATCCAAATTGCCTTTTAATGTTTGGAAAGAGTCAGTTATCTGGTTGTCATCCTCATTTCCCATCTACAGAGAATGTGTATATCAGTCTGTCTAGCAGGAGTTTGGATCATAGCAGTACTGGTCAGTCTCGGTTAACAGCAGGAGCGTTGCTAGGGTCCTAAGAGATCCAGGGCACTTTTGGCACTCCAGTCATGGGTGGAGCCAAATGTACATGAACTTAAAGGATACCCGAAGTGACATGTGACATGATGAGATAGACATGGGTATGTACAGTGCCTACCACACAAATAACTATGCTGTGTTCCTTTTTTCCCTTTCTCTGTTTGAAAGAGTTAAATATCAAGTATGTAAGTGGCTGACTCAGTCCTGACTCAGACAGGAAGTGACTACAGTGTTACCCTCACTAATAAGAAATTCCAACTATAAAACAATTTCCTAGCAGAAAATGGCTTCTGAGAGCCAGAAAGAGATAAAAAGGGGAATTTCTTATCAGTGAGGGTCGCACTGTAGTCACTTCCTGTCTGAGTCAGGACTGAGTCAGCCACTTACACACCTGATATTTAACTCTTTCAGGCAGAGAAAGAAAAAAAAAGGAACACAGCACAGTTATTTGTGTGCTAGGCACTGTACATACACATGTCTATCTCATCATGTCACAGGTCACTTCGGGTATCCTTTAAAGCGATCTAAGTAGGCCTGCTTAGCAAAATGTTGGATGAAGCCCCCCTCTCCATTAATACAAAGAATGCAACATATCACATAAATAGGCAGAGTTACCTGGCTTGCTGTTGGGGGGGCTGGCCTGATGCCAGGTTGTCTGGCAGTCCCCCACAGCATTCCCTCATCTTCTTGTGGACCCCCTCCCACGGGCCTCCCATTGAGGCACCACAACTCCCAGCATAGAAGAACTACAGACAGCTCCGTGCATGTCCCCATAAAGGAACCACAGCCTCCATAGACGCACCACAGCACCCAAAATGCCCCACTGATGCACCACAGCTCCCAGCATGCCCCCATAGAGACACCACAGTGGCTAGAGGTGAGTACTGCCACCTTCCTATGCCTGGGGGACATCTGGGGCACCCCGGAATAGATCCGTGGCACGTGGCACGTGCCACTGATCTTTGGGGCTAGCAACGCCCCTGGTTAACAGCAACGTGGGATACAGCAATTTGGGGAATAGTCTTTATAACCGCAGTGCTGGTGATAGCATTATGGAGCACAGTCCCGCCGGACGGCAGTGAATGAGATGGGAGGCAGGAGAGCAGCAGTGTTTCATTTGACTTGCACAGCAGAAGGGAGGAGGTGACACTGCTGCCCTGACTGAGGAGGGGACGCATCCTCACTAGTTTGCCTCAGGCCATGGGCATAGCAATCGCTCCTGCAACCTCTGCCATCACAAGGGGGCCCAAAGGCTTTGGGGGCACCTCCCTCTCCCCAATCGCAAGTGCAGCCAATTTGCAAAATAACCCTCCTCATTCACTCACAAAAACCATGTGCAGGTGCATGTGTACTTTTTTGCTGGTTCCAGAGGCTGCTTCACAGCAGAACACTCTGCTTCCTTTTGCTTGCTTCCAATCCTGTGGGGTCCCACCACAAAGGGGGCCCCATGCTATATTTTGCGCAAGGGGGCCCTATTAAGTCTAGTTAAGTCCCTGCCTCAGGCAGCAAAAAAAAAAAGTCTAGAACCAGCCCTGAGCACAGTCAATGTAACAGGAGTCTGCAGCACACTGCCTGCTGTAATGTGACATAGTTTAAAACAAAAGCACCCAGATACAGGTCTCATATACAATGGATAAACAAGTTTTAGCATAAAAATGCTCATATAAAATGATGCAATTAATTCACTACTAAAAAAGCTGGCAAGCAGTGTCATACACCAAACACAGTCCGTTAATTAACAGTCCTAGGTGGAGCGCTATTCCATGATGCGTGCACCATTAAACAAATAAATAGTTAGTAGGTGAGCGCTTCAGGCAGTGCTTGCTCTATATGTCACAGTCCACACAGTGGGCTCTATTCATAAAAATGTTGTGGCGAAAAAACTCCTGGAGGGAAAATACCGCAGCGGTATATTAGACTTCTGGGTGGTCATTCATAAAAATCTTGCCAGCTGCGATGCAAGTGCGGAGATCTCCCGCTGAAGGCTGGCGGTAAGCTATCGGAAGGCATGCGGAAACACTTCAGCCGGCAGAGTCCCTCCGTGCACTGCTCTCTCTGGGAGGTCTGTCCCATTCACTTGTATGTAATCCGCAAAATCAGAGGAAGCGGTATTTCCCGTCCACATACCGCTTCCTCTAAACTTTATGAATGGCCATTTTGTTACTTTTTTCTAGATAAATCTAGAAAACCACTGGAGAAGGCGGAAATGTCTCGCTCTGCTGGGGGATTGTAGATTTTTATGCGGGAACAGCTTTTATGAATGCCCACTTTGCTAAATGGACGGGAAAATCCGCTGTTTTGGGCGGAAAACTTGCGGTAACCTTTTATGAATAGAGCCCAGTGGGCGCCCCACCTTTTTGTAAGGACTCACCAGATGTTGCGGTCGTTAGGGCCCATGTACGCTTCTGGGGTATTGGCCACCCCACAGCCTCTCTGACAATCCACTCCCATCACCTCCGTGGCTGTGTGCACAGTAATTACACAGTAATATACCCTCTTGACATACAGATTAAAAAAAAGTTCAGTCCCTATAGTAAATTACATTTTTATTTTTTTTTTAATGTAAAAAATTTTTTTAATACAAAAAACAAAAACAAAACCTGGGTACTATGGGAAAGTGTGGGAGGGAAATAGTTAATTGTAAATGTATGACTTTTTATTAAAAAAAAATTGTAGGTAATCCTTTGAATATTAGGAAATATTCGGGATTCGTGGATTCAATTCCAGACGTCATTTACCGCTCGCCGAATCCCGACACTGCATCCCCGTGCATCCGCCGCTCGCCCTCCTCCATCCCGCCGCATAGGTAAAAAGAATCCGCTCACCTATCCAGAGTTTGGAGCGGCAGACCTCACACTGACTTCCCTGTTCCCCCTCGGCTTTTACTATTACGTCATCAGTAAAAGCCGTTCCGGCCACTAGGGGGAACAGGGAAGTAAGGAAGAGGTCTGCCACTCTGCGCTCCACAGGGAAGTCAATAAAAGTGCCTGCAGATATTCAGTCAAAATCATGGGCGCCCCCCAAAACACAGCCTCTCTCGTACTGAGTGAGGCTGTAATGTAAATAAGCTTCTTAATTAGATTAACTAGGCTCCGGCAACACAGGTCACCTGATGCAAAACTAAATGACTAAAACTGAGCCAGCAGAATATGCAGTGGGTTGCTAGAATTGCAAAAAATGCACAATATTATAATGTCAATAGAGGTGTACATTGGTCTATGGCTTTTTCGACTGCGTTACATAGTATGCCACAAATGCAAATACTTTTGTTGCATGATGTGCATGTCTAACGTAACACCCCAGTGTGAAACTTGCCTAAAAGGTATATTTCACTTAAAACGAAAGACGACTACATTGAAAAAGAAAACAAAAAAGGAAAAAAAAAATGTGTCTATCAAGTTAAAACATTTTAGACCTGACTGGATCAAGGTCTGAGCTTTCCACACCCAGCAATCAAAGCTGTGGAAGACTTCAAAGTAAAGAAAGCATCTAAGCACCTTTTAATTTCTGTCAAAGAATTTGCTATAACTACTTCCCTGTGGCAAGATATAGCACATCTTAACCATGTCTGTCAAGGACCGCAGGGGTTGATCCTTGACTGGGTTAATCGCTCAGTCAGAAACTCTGTCTCGCTGTTACTTTGCACATAGTCCCTATGTGGACAGCAATTTATGAAATTGCTTACGTTAAAGGATTCACCACACACATACAATTAAAATGCTTGCCCCCACGTGCTAGTTACGGAGCACGACCGTAACTATAACAACACACTGAGAACATTTAATTAACCCTTATGTATGCAGGGTTCGGCGCCAGATCTTTCTATCTGTTCCCGATTCAAGCATACGGGTTGTACATGCAAAATACTATAGAACACAAGTTAACACTTTCAGAGGAGCAAGTACGACTGTGTATGTTCAGGAACAGGTCATAACTGTTAAAACGTTTAAGATCGTTTTAATAACAAAAATGCGTTACACACATTTACATAAACTAATGGACATATGCGCACAAAGCTTAAAATAAAAAAAGAGGGTAACTGTGAAAGGTTTTACTTAGCTTAGCAGTCCTTGTGGGAATGAATGAAATAAAGTCCAGTTCAAATGCAGGCAGTGGTTTCAGAGACCTTGAAACAAAGCAAATTATGGAGGTCCATGTGCCCTGATCTCCTGGAGGACATGTGTGTGAGGAGTTGGGAATTTTGGAGACCACCTGGTCGCTGAGGAACCAGACTTATATAGAATCTTACTTGGTGAGCTGTCTGTTCCTCAAAAACTGGGTGTGTATACCCCCTGGTGAGTGAGGTAGGCATATTTTTTTCAAGCACAGAATGACACGGTTTAACAAGAACTTTCTCCATTTCTGTATGGATTGGCCTACAGCGAATCCGAGGGAAGATTTGTAACCTGCTTCCAATGCCGACTCAAATGACACTAAATATCCATGGGTTAATATGTCTGGTCAGCAAACACTGAATAACTCAGTTTCCATAGCCACTAGAATGCTTTAAGTTATCCCGAGTTATTTAATTTTTTTAAACCAGAAAATAGATTTGTTTTCTGTCTGTGATAACCCCATCTCGAATTATTAATAAATGGGATTTTGGCATTGTTCTAATTCAGCGTTTTGGAGGGAAGTTTTCAAACTGCATTTGGGGACAGTCCAGGGCCGTGCCGAGGCAGAGGCGAGAGAGGCTCCAGCCTCAGGGCGCAGTGTAGGAGAGGGCGCACAATTCCCTCCGCTATCATTACCATATTGGCCTCTATTAATAAAGCATTCCCGCATGTGGTAATGCTAAAAACAGCTGACTTTCCCGACCATTTAGCAAAGTGTCCATTCATAAAAGCTGTTTCCGCATGAAAAGTTACAATTACTGAGCAGTGCGGGAAATTACCACCTTGTGCAGAGATTATCACAACATGTCACTGAAGGTTAATTCATAAAGATTAGAGCAAGTGGAATGGGAACAGAGAACACCAACTGTTTAGAAAAGGAGATAAGCCAGCGATAACAGGAAAAATAACAGGCAAGCTAATGTAGACAGACCTCCCAGGCAGCTGCAGTGAGAGCAGAACAAAAAAGGCATCCTGGAATACCAAGACTGTTTTTTAACCCCTTGGGTACCTGTTTTCAGATATATTTCACATCAGAAAGCCTGCATGTGTAACATTTCTTGAAGTTCTTCTAAGCTGCAGCAATTAAATAGATTGTTTAGAAAGACTAATAGACAGATTCAACGCAGATTCAGGGAAAGGAGAGGCAATTTAAAAAAAAAATGCACATGTAAAGGGATGCTAGGGCTGCCTCTTTTATAGTAACTGTCTCTGCGGAGAAAATGTATCAACTCAGCCAGCCAACTTTTTTATGAATTAGCACACAAAAGTCTGATATCGATGCAGCATTTTCCCTTCAAGATTTTTTTTCCCCCGCAAATGTTTTATGAATTAGCCCATTATGTTTGATACAGAGAAAAGTAAGTAAAGGGGATACATGGCAGTGACTGCAAGACAGCTAAGTAGAGGATAAGGTGAGTGTGTGTGTGTGTGGGGGGGGGGGCTCCACTATTGCGTTGCGGAATCGCCTGCGAAATCGCTTGCGGGTGCGTTTTCCCCATGCGTTTTTTGCTGCGATTTCGCATAGGTTAGGGTAATGCAATTTTAACCATGTCACTGCCTGTGTGAATTAACATGGGTACCTATGCGAAATTGCATGTGAATTCGCGGCAAAAAACGCATGGGGAAAACGCATGCGATTTCCCTATTAAATACATTGCGTGCGATTCGCCTGCATTCCACACGCAAGCGAATTCTGAGGGCTCTGCCGTGCAGAAAAATCCTGCACAGAAAAACGCACAGCAAAACTGACAAGTGGAAACAGTCCCATTCACTTGTATTGGCTGTGCGAATCTGCATGCGGCCAACGCATGCGGATTCGCGATAGTGGAAACGGGCCCTCAGGTGTGAAGGAGGTGGGGGGCTCTGCTCTCATTCAGAGTGGGTGATGGGGGAAAGGAAAAACAAGAGAATTCTAAGTACATTTAAAAGTGAAACTGACAGTCTGCTGTGCTGGACGATATGAAATCGATTTTGCGCATGATTTTTCGTATCATTCATGACTGTCTACTAGACTTTAGTTTACTCTTTAGCAAGTAAAATAAGACTAGTTTGTCTAATCTGTTTATGGGGAGATCTTCCGTCCCTCTGATAAATTTAGTTTCCCATTTTCGTTTGTGTTCTAAAATTGCGATGTACCTTCCTGTACTTTGGTGCCCAAAACTTTATCCCATACTTGTGGCCTGTGATTTCCCCCTCCAGTCTGCATGTGCTGCTCGCTCCCCTCCAGACTGCATGTGTGCTGCTCGCTGCCCTCCAGCCTTCCTGTGTGCTGCTCGCTGCCCTCCAGCCTTCCTGTGTGCTGCTCACTCCTCTCCAATCTGCCTGTGTGTCGTTCGCTCCCTCCCCTCCAGCCTGCCTGTGTGCCGCTCGCTCCCCTCCAGCTTGCATGAGTGCTGCTCGCTCCAATGCAACCCGCATGAGTAATGCTCGCTCCCCTCCAGCCTGCCTGAGTGCTGCTCGCACCCCTAGTCTGCCTGAGTGCTGCCCTCCAGCCCGCATGGGTGCTGCTCGCTCCCCTCCAGCCCGCATGGGTGCTGCTCGCTCCCCTCCAGCCCGCATGGGTGCTGCTCGCTCCCCTCCAGCCCGCATGGGTGCTGCTCGCTCCCCTCCAGCCCGCATGGGTGCTGCTCGCTCCCCTCCAGCCCGCATGGGTGCTGCTCGCTCCCCTCCAGCCCGCATGGGTGCTGCTCGCTCCCCTCCAGCCCGCATGGGTGCTGCTCGCTCCCCTCCAGCCCGCATGGGTGCTGCTCGCTCCTCTCCAGCCCGCATGGGTGCTGCTCGCTTTTCTCCAGCCTGCATGTGTGCCACCAGGCCCGCCATCAGGGGGGGATACAACTGTGACTTCCGTCACGGGCCCGCAGCCTCGGGCCCCCCCAGGCATTAACCTCCTGACTGTCCTTTAACGCCCCCCCTCATTCCCCCAGCGGCCGCCGCCGCCGCTGTTAATACTCTCCCCTCTTTGGCGTGTGTACTTATTGCAGCAGCATCTCCCGGCTGCTGTGTGTGATGTGCAGGAAGCAGGGCTCGGTTCCCATAGTAACGGCGATACACTACAGGAAGCCGCTGCCCTGCTTCCTGCCGCATCACACACAGCAGCCGGGAGATGCTGCTGGAATAAGTACACGCGCCGGAGAGGGGAGAGCAGCCGCTGTTAAGGCGGGGACGAGCGGGGGACACCACCTACCCATACTGGGGCACTATACTAGCTATACTGGGGAACTATACTGGTGCGCTATACTGGGGCACTGTACTGGCTATACAGGGACACTATACTGGCTATACTGGGGCACTATACTGGCTATACTGGGGCACTATACTAGCTATACTGGGGCACTGTACTGGGGCACTGTACTGGCTATACTGGGGCACTATACTGGCTATACTGGGGCACTATACTGGCTATACTGGGGTGGCTAGAGGGCATGCACAGCAGTCTGTAGGGGGGCCCAGGCTTGATGTGTGAGGGGCCCCAAAATTTCTGATGGCGGCCCTGTGTGCCACTCACTCCCCTCCAGTCTGCATATGTGCCACTCGCTGCCCTCCAGTCTTCATGTGTACCGCTCACTCCCCTCCAGCCTGCCTGAGTGCCGCTCGCTCCCCTCCAGCCTGCTTGAGTGCTGCTTGCTCCCCTTCAGCCTGCTTGAGTGCTGCTTGCTCTCCTAGCCTGCTTGAGTGCTGCTTGCTCCCCTTCAGCCTGCTTGAGTGCTGCTTGCTCCCCTAGCCTGCTTGAGTGCTGCTTGCTCCCCTAGCCTGCCTGAGTGCTGCTTGCTCCCCTAGCCTGCCTGAGTGCTGCTTGCTCCCCTAGCCTGCCTGAGTGCTGCTTGCTCCCCTAGCCTGCCTGAGTGCTGCTTGCTCCCCTAGCCTGCCTGAGTGCTGCTTGCTCCCCTAGCCTGCCTGAGTGCTGCTTGCTCCCCTAGCCTGCCTGAGTGCTGCTTGCTCCCCTAGCCTGCTTGAGTGCTGCTTGCTCCCCTAGCCTGCTTGAGTGCTGCTTGCTCCCCTAGCCTGCTTGAGTGCTGCTTGCTCCCCTAGCCTGCTTGAGTGCTGCTTGCTCCCCTCCAACCGTCATGTTTGGGGGGTATCTTGCATGTACAGCCCATGACAAGTCACTGCACAGCATCTTAATGGGGTTAAGATCTGGGCTTTAACTCTGCCACTCTAGGATTTACTGTAATGTTTTGGGTCATTGTCATGTTACAGGATGCAGTTCAGTCAGCAACACATTATCCATGTATCCTTCCATTTCCTTTCGTAGCGATGCATTCTATATGGACTCAGCAGAGAACCATCAAATCAGAAAGGCAAATGGCAGAAGAAAACGAGACATCCTGTACAAGAAGAGTCAAGACAGCAATAGAACCTTTCATTAAACTAATTTTAAGATTCATTGAAAGAGGAACTGTAACCAAGGATGGAACATCAACCCATTCAGTAGTTGATACCTCCTTCCCCACGAGAAATCTTTACCTTTTCTTGAATAGATCATCAGTGTTCTGTATGGCTGATATTGTGGTGAAACCCCTCCCACAGTGTGATGTCAGGACCTGAGTCCTGACATCACACTGTGGGAGCCTTGCTGCATTGTGTGAAATAACAGCCATTTCCAACTGCCAAGAAAACCATTATCTCCCTCTGTGCATATATATATTTTTATAAGAAAAAAAACTTCTAGCCTATCACATTGTTAGTGGGTGTGGTTAAAAATAATGGCAGTTGGTACTGTCTACTTTTTTCATGTCTTCCAGTAGTAAAAATGATTACATGCAGGCTGATTGTGGATCAAACAACATAAATGAATTACATGGCGAATATCAATTTTCCCCTTTTCGCTAAAGTTCCTCCTTATATTGGAAATTTCAAACATCAGACAGCTGTTCTAAATCTACTTATGACACAAATTTCAACAGGGTTAACAAATGTGTTTGCTTGAGATTGCAAATTTTAATACTTATATGAATTCTCAAATAGCCCCTTATAAAAAGAGGGGCATATTCTATTGCTGAACTTGCCAGCGCTTTCTAATGGGAGGATCGCCTAATCCAGTGATCTGCAAACTTGGCTCTCCAGCTGTTAAGGAACTACAAGTCCCATAATGCATTGCAGAAGTCTGACAGCCACAGTCATGATTCATAAAGTGTTACAAACACTACCGTTCAGCTGCATTTTAATTGGCACCTGAATGGCGCTCATGGTCAGCAGACAGGAGGCTTAACTTCCCAGCATGCACAAAGTGCAGCCTCCCATGTAAAAAATGCCTAAAGGTGGCTATACATTTATCGATTTTGCAGCCTGATCGACCATCTGATTTGATACTTTTATCGAATAGGATGAAAAATCAGTGCCGCAACTTGTCCTCCTATTCAATGTAGCAATCAATTTTGGGCCCAAAACAGTTAAGGCTGTCACTTCCTGCATTGGGGTATGCGGAAGTGCACAGAAACGTATTGTAAAAATACGCTTCTGCCTTCCACGCATGCGTGCTGCCACGTCAACTTAAAAAAAAAAATAAATAAATAAATAACACGTCACCATAGACTAACATGACTTCCAGGCTGATGCAGATCGCCGCAGATCTCGCACGGTAACATAGTTCTGTGCTAGCGTTAGATTAGGGACTTCCGGCACAGCGTACCACAATGTGGGAACTATGAACTTCCTCATAGGGTTGCAATAGGCTGCAGTAGCAGTGCGTCAATTTGACGCACCACACCGCCCCAGTGTGAAAGGGCCCTAATGCATTGATCGGACATGACGGCGTGCAATATCGCAATGACCAATGTACATTATGGACCCCTGGCTGCTGTCCCCCAAGTGTTATATGTCCCCCATTACATATTTGAAACAAGTATGTAGGCTGTGTTGATTTTATTTAAGTAGTTGACATTGCAAAATGATAGTGGAGGGTTAATCAGTGTCCCATAACAACATGGAAAGATAATTACAAAGACTTTAGGCTGCAAGCTACTTTCAAGTCACTCCTGATGTAAACACTTTTAAGCGGTCTATAAAACACTGTGGTAAAAAAAAAAAAAAAAAGTTAACTGGGTTAAGCAGCTAATGCCCAACTAAGTAAAGTAAATTCTGTATTAGCAGATCACTTACTTATGTTATTTATTATGTTACTTATGTTAGGCCTTGTCCATATAAATCGCAATAGCTAACGCCAGCATTTTTAGCACAATTTTTTTAACGTCTCCCAGCGCTTACCTGTGCATTAGGGATTTTTTTGTAAAGCGCTTTTCTAAGCACTTTTGCAGAGCGATTTGTTTTTTCACTTCCTGATGTTAGTCAGGAAGTGAACTCTTTCACCCGGAAATGAATAAATACAATGTATTTATTCAGGAAAGCTCTGGGGAAATTGCAATACAAAATGCTTTCTCTAGCGCTTTGCGATTTCCTTATTCCTTCCATTGAGGCAAATCGCCCCGAAAATGGTACAGGCAGCACTTTGGTGAGCGGATCGGAATCGAAGCGCTCGTATGTGAACACTCTCATAGGGAGTCATTGCACAAGCGCTTTTAGGGCGATTTTAAAAATCGCCGGCGCTTGAAAAAACCTGAAAGCACCCTTAGTGTGAACAAGCCCTGAGCAGAAACTCCTTCATTTGCTGATCACGCTTAAGCTGTACTGACCACCAAAACAATTGACAATTATCATTCTGGGCGATGTGGTCTGTCTATAAGCCAGTGGGCTGAAACTCCACAAGGACTGTGGCAAGTCACAGCACTCAGCATGAATGGGGCACAGTTACTATATGGTGCTTATGGTGTTTACTTACAGGACATATTGGTAAGCGGTGCCAATGGATATTTTGATTTGCTATGTGCAGGGCTACCATCATCAATTTCTGGACCCCATATTGGGCAAACCTACTGCCCCCTCACAGAATTAGCCAACCACAAATCGATTAGCCGATCTGTAAAATAAGCAGACTGATGCACAACGGCAAGCAATGTGAACGACACAGTGCGGACATGCAGCGGAACCTAGATGGATACGCTGTGAATGCGCCATTGTGCATCCGGTCTGAGTGTGAATCAGCCCAGCTGGTGTTCCCCCATAAATTTGGCTAGTTTCCCACACAAAATGACACATTTGTCTCATTCCCCCTCATTCACACTCTGACTGGCTCATTAGTTTATTCATATTACAGAAGCCGTTGTAATTGGTTACCTTTTTGGCTGTAGATAGGGAAATTGTGCTCCTGTGCTTGTTCTAGAATATAAAATAGAAGCAGCCACCCAACAGCTAATCCAGTCTAACATCTTATCTGCATGCTTGTTCAGAGTCTATGGCTAAGGGCTCTTTCACATTAGGGCAGATTTTCTGCGTTTTAACGCAACGGGTAAAGTTTGCGTTACCCAAGGTGGAATGAAAGTCCATAGACTTTCATTTTAGCTTTCACATATAACGCAGCCTTTTTGTGCGTTGCGTTACACTGCACCCAGGCGCAGTTTTTCGGCTGACGCTAGCTTTATGCGTTACGATGTTAGTCAATGTAAAACGCACACTATGCGCGTTTTTAATCCGTTGACGCAGGCAATCAGTCCCAGAATGCAACAGAGGAACAATGTGGAAAGTTGAAAACTAAAAGAAAAAAAATTACCTGCGTTTTCCTATGTCCTGTAACGCATTGAAAACGGATTAAAAACGCACACTCACTGCAACGCATATCAAAACGCCTTAAAACGCATACAACAAAACGTATGCTTTGAGCGTTCTCTAACGCAAGCTCTGATGTGAAAGAGCCCTAAACGTATTAGAGGCAGAGTATCAGCAGGGCTGCCAGGCAATGTGTATTGTTGAAAATGAAATATACTGGAGTTAAATTTTTTAATTTCAAGCAATTTATCTTGCTTAGGTAGTCCATGCCTAGCACAGTATTGCACACAGAGCCAGAAAAGCTTCATTTTTAGGGCCCTTTCACATTGAGTATTTTGTGCTGCGATGGGATTGCAGCATCGTTGTGACAATACAGTGCAATGAAAGTATGCCTCACATGCTGTGCGTTACTGCATCAGAACCTGGCCCACCGCACTTGTAAAAGCTCCATCGGAATAGCATAGGAATCATAGGAATATCATTGCATTGAGTTGAGATGCAGTGATATTGTCCATTGCAATGCAACAGGCTTGGTGTGAAAGCGTCAGTAATGGCAGCCTTCCTCTTTCTCCTACTGCAAGGCTTTAGGCCTTGTTCACACTAGCATTTTGAGAGACAAGTGTCTCTGCAGGCTGTTAAGTGCCAAGGTGCATTTTCCTGGCTGTGTTTAATGTCTGTGGGAACAATTTTCAAAATTACTATAGGTATTCTCAAAGCCTTTTACAGGTGTGTCCAGTGAGAAGTTACACATCACTGTGCTGGAACGTACTTGCACAGTGTTTGCTTTACGTTGGCTGGGAATTCCCTCTCTGCTACCGTACATAAGCAAGGTACTGCTTGGTTTCAGGTTGCTTACAGCTTCACCCTCATTGTATACAGTCTGGCAATTCACTAACAATTAACAAGCTGCCACAAATGCCAGGAAAGAAAAATTAAAGTGTTTATTCAAGTGTTGGTCAGGGTGAAATGAGCACCATTCTGAACATTCTAAAAGCAAACTAGTCATCAGAGGTGCGATTAGGCTGTAATTTAGAAAAACAATTCTCAGCTCAAACCATAACCTATTTCCATGGAAACAAGGTTAAACTATTCCCAGGGATACAACTCTTATTACGTGACTTTTGAGTGTCAGGGAATGTCAGTTTTCCAGAGCCTAATCATACAAATTAACTTCCCGATTGAATGCAGCTAGTCATATGAACCCCTACACGACAATATACGGGACTGCAGAAGAGACTACCCAGTGTACCATCGTCTCTATTCCCTTTTAAAAACACCAGTTTCCTGGCTGTCATGCTGATATTTTGACTTTAGTTGGTTATGCTGTGATACAAGAGGAACAAGTATGCAGACAGTGCTCTATAAGTATACTCTGAGGCAGAAACTATGTGAAGCAGAGAATCAGCTTTATTGGCTGGCACCACCCAAATTCCACCGAGGCTATACAAGCAAGATTTATCGATTGAGAGCAAGTGATTTATCACCTTGCATACATTTGCAATATAGTGATTCTAAATAAGGCTGCTATTAATAAGGAGCTTTAACTCTTGATCTCAAGTGATTAATCTCACTAGTGTAGCCTTAGCTTCATGTAGGAGTTTACCAGGTAGCCGTGTTATCATGGCTGTCAGAGTTGTGATCCTGCAGGAAAAAAAGGGTTAACAGCCACTGTGCAAAGAGCAAGATAGGCAGACTTTACCTTTGAACACAAAGTTATACTCGTCATCTTCCTTCATGGCTCCGGCCGAGCATTGATCCCTGCTCCTAGTTTCTGGCTGAAGGCTGGCAGTACCAGGTGTCTGGGTTTAATGCTGGCAAGCGGTGGTGTAGCTGCGGATGACAGAGGGGATTGCTGGCATACCTGGGCCCCTGGTGCAGACGCAGGTGGAGACAGGTGCAGTGATGTGACTCAGTGGGAGTAGACAAGCTTTCTTCCTTCCTAGGCTGCTGCTACTGCTGAGGTGTCACCTTACAGGCTGGACAGGTAAAACACGCCTCTCCAGGCTTGTCCTTACCTGTGTGAGGCAATCGCCCAGACAGTAACTAATTCACTGCTGTAGATAACTACACCACTGCAATTGAGTCCTAAGTTGTGTGTTTATAAATCCCAGGTGATGGAGTGCCTACTATATGCATGCAGTTTCCATTGTTTGCCGGTTACTATTATGCTGGGTACACAAAATGCTATTTCCTGTCTTATCGATGGGAATTGGACAAATACTTCTATCATGTCTGATCTGCTCACATTCAATCCCATATTTTTCAAAGTTATCACAGGAAAATCGACCCTGTTATTGATCGGGAGCAGTTTGGATATGTACACATGATGCAACTTCCTGTCAGACAAGAAGTTGAATTGTGTGTACCCAGCATTAGGGCTTATTTTCACTATGCCCAATTCTGCAGTGTTTCCCTGCACTTTAGTGCGAATCTGGACTCCATGCTGCAGATTTCTGCATGGCATGGCTTAGCGATTCAGGCTGCGGCTATGCAGCAGAATGGGAGTCGATGCTGAATCGGAAACAAATGCACTTCTCAGCCTCCCTCCCAACTCCTCACCACCCCCGCCGGGGTGCAGCTGCGGGGTCTCTAAGCAGTGAGAGGGCTTGGAGTTCTGTGCATGCGGCGGGCCTCCTCGCGGCACTCCTGGTAAAATGCTAAATGTTGCACTGACTAATCCCCACAAGGCATAGTTTTGCGGCGTGATTAGTTAAAAGACCCTTCATATTCTGGCATGCGAAAGCAAATGCAAATTTGCATGAACAATGTCTCTTGATTAAGGGCTGGTTCAGACGGACGTTTGCGGAGCGTTTACCGCAAGCGTTCGGAACGTCGCGGTAAACGCTCCCATTTAAGTGAATGGGAGCGTTTACATCGAGCTTCTGCGCACATTTACACGATTGCGGCGTTCGGGTCCCGATTTTCGCTGGAGTTCGAGCTGCCCCTGGAAGCAACATTTTCACTTCCAGGGGGCGGCCAACTGCGACGGCTAATGTCCCCCTAGTGGAAGAAAAATGCGACCGCATCAGAACGCGATACGAAGGCTACTGGAAGCCTAACCGCGCAGCCGGCGCAACGCCCCCAAACGCGACGCCACGCAGACGTCCGTCTGAACCAGCCCTAAGCCAATTAGGCCAAGTTTGCAAAGCCATATATATCAAGTTCCACTTGGTTTGATGCACACTTTTCTCTTGTTGTAAATATGGTTCATTTCTATCCTTTGGAGGTGGATGGCCCTCTCAGGGGAAGCTGTCTGTGCCTGTCCTCCTCCTCCCCCCTTGGGGTGCGATGTGTAGGAGCCACCCCTGAGCTGCAACCAGCTTGGGGTGGCCCATGCTTCACTCCCTTTTCTGTGTGTTGTTCCCAAGTTGTGCTCATTTGGCAGACTTTGAATTACATACATGGACACATTGGGCTCTATTCTCAATGAGTTACGGCATGAGGTAAATTAGGTAGTGATAAACACCGACCAAAATATCTCCATTTTAAAATTCACAATTTTTTTCTCCCTAAATTACCTCATGCGGTAAAAGTGAGGTAAAAGTGTGGTAATTACTCAAAATTTATCTCCAATTTGAGATTCTCAATTGAAAAGTTGGTGTTAATTAAGGATAATTTTATCACCTACAAATGGTAGGTGATAATTTTCACTTCTCTGCTTTTGGCCTTCAGGATGGAGCCTTTTGAGCTTTGTTTGCTCGAGTTTATGTCAATTTTACATAGAAGGCAGAAAAGACGAGTGTGTCTAATCTCAAGGCGCACTCTCAGACCTTGTACAGATTTAATAGATGCCGAGGAGGAAATTCCTCTCTGCTCTAAAAGATAAGCAACAGCATAATTACCTTTAAAGAAAAACATTTCTTTGTTACAGCTGATACAAATTCAGCAAAAAATCTCCAGTGTATGTACTTACTGCTTTCATGGAAGCAGACATAGGGTTAACATCCTGTGTTTACACATTAGCTGCTCTGCTGAGGTAGCCAGCTGGCACAGCTGAGAGCTAAAATTACAGTTGTGATTATTCACAGATGAGGGGGAATTAGACAGGCTAAACTCCTTATATACATACAGGGTGCATTTCTATATGTTTTCCTTCTGTCCTGTGCAAGAGTTGAGGTCCCACTGTAAATGTGACAGGCTTTCCTGGGTCGTCTCTGTGTAATGGGTGGCAAGTATATGGGCTGCCCTACAGTGGTCAAAAAGCTTTATTTCCGTACATATTCTGACAGTTTTATCACCTGGTTTATCACCTGTTTTACCGCACTTTTATCAAACATTTATCACACGTGGTACATTTTTAGTGAGTACTCACTATTTTCACTATTTTTAGTGAATTATCACTGGAGGTAATTTTTCACCCAAAATAGAGTTACCGCACATGGTTTTGTGAATAGAGCCCAATGTGGTAAAAGTAGATCTATCCTTTTGGAGACGGGTGTGGACAGCTCCCCCAGCACTGGCCATGCTGTGGGGGTTCGGGGCCCTACCTGTGCCTCTCACTGGGTGCAGCTGCGAGGTCTCTGAGCGGTGAGAGGGCTTGGAGTTCTGCCCCGTTTCAAGGGGGCACGGGGAACTTCCTTGTGGCGCCCCTGGTAAGTTGCTAAATGTTGTGCTGACCAATCCCCGCAGTCGCAGAGCATAGTTTTGCGGCATAATTAGTTAAAATACCCTGCATATTCTGGCATGCGAAAGCAAATGCGCATGAGCAATGTCTCTTGATTAAGCCAATTAGACAAGACAAATAACATTTATATCGCGCTTTTCTCCTGGCGGACTCAAAGCGCCAGAGCTGCAGCCACTAGGATGCGCTCTATAGGTAGTAGCAGTGTTAGGGAGACTTGCCTAAGGTCTCCTACTGAATAGGTGCTGGCTTACTGAACAGGCAGAGCCGAGATTCGAACCTTGGTCTCCTGCGTCAGAGGCAAAACCCTTAATACCATCCAGCCATATAGATCAGGTTCCACTTGGTTTGATGCACACACTTTTCTCTTGTTGTGAATCAGAAATAAGCCCTAAATGTGACCAGCACAAGTTCTTAATGCACCTGTTCAACTGCAATGAGCACAGTTGTGCCTATGTGAGGCTTATTAGCCCTATGCAGTGAGTGTTTGTCAGGTGCATCTTGGTTAGATGCGACCATTTCATTGAATTTCTCCTCAAACAAAAGTGCGTGTGTGCGTGTGTACTAGGCTTTACAGTATGACCCTTAGCCCACATCCCCTGTATTTACCTATGGAGTTGGTGGACTCGTATAGCCCCGCATTTGGCCAAGATATTTGGAGTTGGAGAAGTTCTGACCATGCCTCCCCCACAAACCTCTGCCTTGTTCCCTGTACACTCACATCAGTGTGGCATTGCCACACCTCCTTACAAGCCACATCATACACACAGCCATTCCCCCACCGCTTGGAGGTCACCAAATGTAAAGGCCAGCCTCCCCTCCAATGGTTTGGTTGGCCCCTTCCAGAAAACACAGCGGGTGGCCAAGACACTGTGATGATCTGGTGGCCCACCTACAGAAGCCAACTGAGACCTGGTAGAAGATCAAGGGCAACATTATTACTTAATCTTCAGGGGTCTATACAAGTATAATGATGGGTTCTGGGGAGGGGGTGGTTCCATATTGTCAGCACAGGGAGGTTAAGAAAATTGTGTAGATAGGATTTAAAGTACTCCTGAACTGAGATGGATATGAAGGCTGCACTCCAAGAAAAAAAAGGATTCAGACCCTAGGGTCTGATATAATTAGCTACTCAAGGTATATAACTATTGGCTAGTAACTATCAGTTAAACTCAAGAAAGGTGCCAATCTAGGTAAAAAATGCATATCCAACAAATGATCATCGCTTCACACCCATATAATGCAAACATAAGAAATAAGCTTTATTCAACAATCCAATAAAACACAATAAAAACGGGTTAAAATCACTGATTCAAACCAATAGTCATTGGTATTCCAGCCCATATGAAAAATAAATTTTATATCATAAGTATGACAATCATGTATAGGAAGCATACACAGCAGGCTACAAAATTTAATATAGTGCAAAAAAAAGTGCAACAAGAAAGTAGTATACCAAAGTGATCTGGGTCTGTTGCACTTGTATGTGTATTAGATTGATAGTTTTTGCAGACCCAGATCACCAGGTGGGTCATAACTACGTTGTGTATGGTAAGATAGTTGTGGGTTTGCATTATAGTGATGACTGGAAGCAGGCAGGTGTGGTTGCTGGAAGTAGTTGTGCACATTTCTGCACGGCACTCAGAAATTACAAATTTACCCAGTGTCTCAGAGATGGTATGTCTGGCTGCCCATTGTTTATCAGGTGGCACTTTTTGTAATAATGGCACCAAACTTAACATATACTGTGTGCATGGCTATTTTAGTTGTTTAATTTCTTCCTCTCGCTTCTCCATATGATCCACAGCCTTTTCTATTGAACTAAACAGCTTTTGATCGTATTCAGCCCTGCTCATACCTCTTCCTATTCTCCTGCCTTGTGTAGCTACCCTCACACCTCTACTACACCTGAGAGCTGTGCGTGTCTGAATACTTGGTGGGCTGTGTGGTGTGTGATCTGGTGTAGTAGAGTCACTGTCATCCACTGTAGCTGTGTCACCATCCTGTGCAGTGATTTCTTCCCGTTCCAAATCACTGTTTGTGTGCGGGGTCACCTCTAATTTGTCCTCCTCAGGATCAGGTGGTAGGCTATCTTCAGTTCTTTGGTAAGGGAAAAGCACAAAATTAGTTTGTGTAATAGTGCCCATTGATGTAAAAGCAAATATAAAATCACAATGCTATAGATGTTTCCTTGCCAAACAATAGCAGCTGCCTGTCTATTTCTGATAGATTTTTTGGACATAGCTTTTAGGCACAGCCCCTGAACAAGCATGGAGAAAAGCTGCACTGAGTAAACTTGGAATGGCTTAGCTAGATGTGTTTCAGGTGTGTGATGCAGACACTACTGCCGCCAAACATATCAACAGGACTGTCAGGCAACTGGTATGTTGGGTAATGAACAGTCCATATTCCTGTCATTTAAGATTCAGTTTAAAAAGTCCCTATTCCTTTAGAGGGTGTGGAATGGAGGGAACGATATTGCATGTCTTTTGGGACTGCCCCAGAGCACAGCGGTTCTGGGACTCATGGAAAACCATGATTCGGGAGGTGTTTGGCTTTCCGGTTTCGTTATCCGCCTCCCAGGCCCTGTTATATACCTTCAATGATGATGTGCCAGGTAGATTTAGGCCTTTATATAGATATATGCTACTAGCCGCTCAGTGGTCAATAGCCTTCAAATGGAAATCCACAGATCTAGAGTTATCACTAGTTACCCAACGTCTAGACCTAATGATGATAATTTTTATAGTATTGAGAATATGACAAGATTTGATCTCATTTGGGAACCCTGGAAAACATTTAGGAGTTCTTAACCTCCCTTGGACATATGTAATCATTTATTATAGAATGATATACAGGATTGGAATTATTCAGGACTCCGGTAACCAGATACCATATGCAGGAATGTATCTCGATAGCTTGTTCTTTCCTTTTTCTGTTTTCTGTCTCTTGTTTTTATGTATGTTTTTTTTAGTTCTATGTATGTGTCAGAGGGAGCAATATAATCATACATCAAGGGCGGATAGGACGGACTGACCCTTGGGATCTCAGAAGGAGGTACTAGATACCCCATTTCCCAGGCCGGACGGCCCAACTATCCCAGCTATGTCCTTCATATGCTCCCCCTTAATTTCTTGATGTTTAGTTGGTATGTTAATACCTTGTGTTTTATTTGTTCTGCTTTCAAAAGCTTTGTACATCTGTTGATCTGCTCAATAAAGCTGTTTAATACAAAAAAAAGTCCCTATTCCATTGTCAAATTAAGCTATGTCCTCCAATACATTCGCTTGTCTGATTGCAGATTATGCGTGACACACTAATTCAATGCATTGTGGGGCTAGTACTTCCTTCACTGTTGTCAAGGACAATTTTGACAACAGTGCAATAGGTTCACATTTGCGCCATACTTACTCAGCAGGTTCATGATGTTTTCGTAGAAATTCTAAGATGCCACAATATTTATATCTGGTCCTTTGTGAACTTCCAGACCCACTCTTGGATTCATTATATTGCTTTTCAAGCTCCTTTTTGTAACTATCTCTCACCGACTTCCATCTTATCCGCAGGAGGCCAACTAGGAATACAAATAAACATACATATTTTTTCTATTGTTTTGCAGATTTCTGGCAACATTGCATTCATATGCAGCACTTCATTACCAATTCCTCATGGGAAGAACTACAATCAGATACATAGTTTTGGACACCTGCAAATTGATCTGGAAAGTACTGCAGCCAGGATTTATGCCAAATCCTGATGTACTTATGTGGGAGGCTAACATGCAGCTTTTTTTGGCAGAAACATGATTTCCCTAACTGCCTTGGAGCAGTGGATGGGAAACATGTTCGACTGGTTATGCCTGCATTCACTGGCAGTCTGTATTACAATTATAAGAAATTTTTCTCACTTGTGCTCATGGCTGTGGTGGATCCCAATTTGAAATTTATATATGTGGATGTTGGCGCTTACGGTAGTTCCCATGATTCGTCAGTATTCCAGCACAGTCAATTTGGCTTGAAGCTTCGCACGGGCCAGATGACTTTACCACCACCATGCCCCTGGCCTGACACCTAAGAACCACCTTACCCGTGTGTTTTGTGGCTGATGAGGTTTTTGCACTGTCTGAACATGTAATGAGACCTTATGCACAAAGAGATCTGTCTGATAAAAAAAACTTGTCTTTAATAACCGCCTGACCAAAGCCAGACAAGTAGTAGAATGTGCTTTTGGAATTCTGGCTAACAAATGGCAGATTTATCACACTGCCCTAAAAATGCAACCACAGTATGCTATAACAGTTGTGAAGGCAACATGTATGTTGCATAATTATGTGAGAACACTAGATGGCATGACCATGGAGGAGGAGGAGATTACAAACAGTGCTCTGCAAAATTTACCACCTGCTACTTTACGTGGTCCGATTTCTGCCATTCAAAACAGAGACAAACTAGCAGATTATTTTGTGCCATAACATTATTCAATGACAAACCTGCAGGGTGCTATTTACTTTCATTACCTGATGATCATTATTGTAAAAATAAACATTAGTTGAACCTGGTTGTATGTCTATATCATTGATTCGACTCTTAACTTTAATATAGCACCCTATTTCATAATACATGTGCATACATACACACACATGTACCTGCTATTTCTAATGAGAGATAGCTATAGAGAGAACAACATTGCAACAGAGGCCTCAATTCACGGAGCATTATCAAACGTTTATCAAACACTTTATCAAACGTTTGATAATTTACCTCATGGGTAAAATCTCATTTTGAATTCACTAAGGTGTTATATATTTGTTGAACGTTTTATCGGTAAAACATTCGATAAATATATAACACCTTAGTGAATTTAAAATGAGATTTTACCCATGAGGTAAATTATCAAACGTTTGATAAAGTGTTTGATAAACGTTTGATAATGTTCCGTGAATTGAGGCCAGACATGTGATAATGACACTTCTAATTGGCAAATTAGTCATTTAGGGGAGAGGTGCTCACATACTGGCTATCATTAATGAAAGTGCTGTCGGTATGGAGCATCAGTGTGGGAAAAAAACGCTGGCGGTGTTTTAGACTTCTGGGTGGGCCTTTATAAAAAAGTATCCATGTGCGGTAGCAGTGCGGAGATTCCCTGAACTAGGCTGGCGGTAGGCTTGCGGAGACACGGAAGCTGCTGAGTTGATACATTTCTCCGTGTTCTGCTCTGCTGCAGCTGCCTGGGAGGTCTGAGTGTCTCCATTCACTTACATTGGTATTGCCACATCAGAGGGAGCGGTACTTCCTGACCTCACACCGCTTGCGGTGATCTTTTTGAATTAACATTTTGCTACATTTGTTCCGATAATCACCGCACAAGGCGTTGATTTATCACTGCTCGGTAGTGTCATTTTTTCATGCGGAGCCTTTATGAATGCTGACTTTGCTAAGTGGTCGGTAAAGTCAGCTGTTTTAAGCATTTCCGCATGCGGAAATGCTTTATGAATGATAGCCATTGTAGGCAGAGTGCAGGAATACAGAACTTAAAACACATACCATACAAATATACTTACTTTTTGAATCCTTGCCCTTTTGGCTCAAACTATTCAATTTTTCCCCCAGAAATTCTTTGGCAATGTTGTTCCAGATTTCATGAAGCCTTTGGTGGTCTTTATATCCAGGCAAAGTCTTGTCATAAAGTTCTGGGTTGTTTTGTATCTTAATTAAGTTTTCTGTGGTAAACCACCTTGCTGCCATCTTCCACCAGCGCTCTCTGCAATCCCTCATGCAAATCTGCCACACAGGAAGTACACTTTGACCTGGAAGTGCGCATTACTCTAAAAAAAATGCATCCACCTCAAAAACCGCTATATCAAGCGGTTTTACAGGCGTTTTGCATTTTTCCTATACTTAACGCATCCGAAATCCAAAAAATGCCTCACCCCGGGAGTATGCGTTTCAGCAAAACGCCTCCCGCTCTGGTGTGAACCACCCTATTGAGATACATTGACCAAACCGATCCGCAGCCGCAAGCGGATCTGAAAACGCTCAAAAAGCCGCTCGGTGTGCACCAGCCCTGAATAATCGCAAATACCTTGTTTTAAGAAGGCAATATTCTGTATATGTGCTGGCAGTGACCTGTGAGTCTGAGCAGCGGGTGACTACAGGTTACTAGAAAAGCGTTTAACCACTTGAGGACCCACCCTTTACCCCCCCTTAAGGACCAGCGCTGTTTGTTTGGATCTGTGCTGGGTGGGCTCTGCAGCCCCCAGCACAGATCCGCGGCCACACAGAGCGATCAGATCGCCCCCCTTTTTTCCCCCCTATGGGGATGATGTGCAGGGGGGGTCTGATCGCTCCTACTTGCAGGCATTTTGCGGGGGGGGCACCTCAAAGCCCCCCTCCGCGGCGACATTCTCCCCCCTCCCTCTCCTACCTTCTCCCCCGGGAGATCTGGGCTGCACAGGACGCTATCCGTCCTGTGCAGCCAGTGACAGGACGTCCCCTGTCACATGGCGGCGATCCCCGGCCGCTGATTGGCCGGGGATCGCCGATCTGCCTTACGGCGCTGCTGCGCAGCAGCGCCGTACAAATGTAAACAAAGCGGATTATTTCCGCTTGTGTTTACATTTAGCTTGCGAGCCGCCATCGGCGGCCCGCAGGCTATTCACGGAGCCCCCCGCCGTGATTTGACAGGAAGCAGCCGCTCGCACGAGCGGCTGCTTCCTGATTAATCAGCCTGCAGCTGGCGACGCAGTACTGCGTCGCTGGTCCTGCAGCTGCCACTTTGCCGACGCACGGTATAAGCGTGCGGTCGGCAAGTGGTTAAAGTAAACCCGATTTGAGAGTGATATGGAGGCTGACACATTGATTTCTTTTTAAGGCTAAACCCATGGCACACGGGAACAAGCATGCAGCAGATCAGGCATTTTTGATAATATTGTCAGAACTGACAAGATTAGCTGCATGCTTCTTTCTCGTTTCTGGTGTTATTCAGACACTACTGCAGCCAAATAGATCAGCAGGATTGCCAGGCAACTAGTGTTGTTAAATACGGGAGCCTCCATATCACTCTCCCCTCAGTTTCAATTTAAAGATAGAAAGCGCTGAGGAATTGCTGAACTGTGCACATGTGGAATTGAGATCCTCTGGCAGCAACTTTTTTTTTATTTATTTTTTTATGAATACCAGATTCACTTTGCTGAATAGGCCTAAGTTTCAGATTGTTACACAAAATGGCTGCTCCTGCTGTGTGGTAAAGGCTGCACGGGGCTCTTGTTCATTTCAGGCTTGCAAAATACAAAGAAGGAAGGGAGTGACAAATCCTGACATTGCTGCCTTCCAGAAAAGAACTGTAGTTTGCTTTGCCTCACCATCGACCTTTACACTGCCACCATCCAGGATATTTACCTACTCAGAATGTGGTATTTTTATAACAAGAAAAAGAATACCACCTTTAACACGTGAGCAATGAAAGCAGCCATCTTGGTTATGAAATAATGTATATCCCTTCACTTATGGTCATGGTGGTACGAAGGTTCTGCAGTGAACTACATGCTAATAATTGTTATTCATTTATATAGCACCATCATCTTCCATAGCACTGTACAATAGTATTACAAGTCAGGCTGCATGAGACAAAGGGAATACCAATTACAATCCAAAATGTTCTACAATATAAAAACAGCATATACAATAAACAGTAGGGGATAGAACCCTGCCCTTCCAAGCTTGCATTTCCCCTCTACATTTTTTGCACTGTATACACAGGGCCTGGTGAAAATCTGCCCTGCTTTTGGCAGATTGGATTCTGACACATAGGAGTCAGCACAACAGAGTTTGGGGTAATCTTCCCAATGGGGACACACACGATAAGTTGTCAGACCCTTTCCTACTTTATCCAAAAGTACTATTTTACTAAGAATGCATTCCTCCACAAACATTACTCCAGATATTTCTACTAGAATCTAGCTGTATTAAAGGGAATCTTAATTGAGGGCGGGGGGTTGGGGGAAAAGAGTTAAGCTGGGAATACACGGTACGTTTTTGAGCCATTAAGATGGCTTGATTGATAATTTCTGACATGTCTGATCTCCCAGAAACAACAAGTAGATTCCCAATTTAGAGAATATAGATATATAAAATATAACTTTTATTAGTTTGTCCTAAAAACACATTTAGTATATTTCCTATATGTACTCAATGAGGTAGGTGTATTTATATTAGTAATCAATGGATGACCTGCAGGTCCATATACTGTTTGATTCCACCTAGTCCTCAACAAAGATTGCTTAAAGTGCTATTTACAATTCCCCCCACCACAATCCAACATGTTTCAACCCCCTCTAATGGGGCCGTCGTCAGGGACAAAAGTGCTAAGTGCTAGGGTATAAGGTGCATAAGAATATCACATTGCAATCATTATATACAGAAAATAAAAAATGAGAGCTGTGCTCCCAAGCTCAGTCAAGCATCATGCTCTTCCTTGTTCACGCTCCCGTCAACTCCCTGCGCAGTACTAGATTTCTTGTACTGCGCATGCACAGGACGGTGATGGAAGCGTGAACAAGGATGCCTGCGGACAGGGCCACCAACTGGCCAGAAACTAAACTAGCTTGCTGTGGGGGACTGGAGGATAAGTATGCTCCGGCATGGAATTCCCAGGTATGTTAAGCCCCCCCCCCCAGTTAAATGGGAACTTCAGCCTAAACAAACATACTGTCATTAAGTTACATTAGTTATGTTAATTAGAATAAATAGGTAATATAATCTCTTACCCACCCTGTTTTAAAAGAACAGGCAAATGTTTATGATTCATGGGGGCTGCCATCTTTGTCATGGGGCAGCCATCTTTTTGGTTGAAAGGAGGTGACAGGGAGCAGGAGACACAGTTCCAACTGACCTGTGTCCTGATCACCCCTCCCAGCTGCACACGCTAGGCTTCAAATGTCAAATTCAAAATGTAAAAAAAAAAAAAAAAATTGCACCAAAACAGCAGAACGAGAACAACATCATCAGAAATCCCATCATGCTTTGCACAGCATTAGGGGAAAAATGCCTGGGCATTTTTTTTTGTGCAGCTAAAAATGAGGCTTGTATAAGAGAAAAAAAAGGTCTGATGCTGTGAAACAGTTAAAGAAACACCAGGCCTTTCCAGTGCTGCTGAGTCAATTTTTAGTCTGGAGGTTCACTTTAAGGTTCCCTTTAATAAGCTAGGCTCTTAGCAACACACACTATGCATAGAAAATGTCTGACATTGTTTAACTTATACTACAAAGTGCTGCCTAGCATAATCACTATACAAAAGATCTATCATACCCGATATACCTGCAAAATAACTGCCACCACTGCTTTCATCATGTTACAAATAGGTCACTGCACTCTGCTAAATCCCTCTTGTACTCATTAAATATCTAAAATAACTGTAATCAAACAGATCTACCACAAATAATCCGGTTTACTCAGGCTTGGTTCACACATTAAAAAAAAAAAGTGTCTGGTCCAGCCCTGTCAGTTTGTATGCGTATACTCAGTATGGCCTGCTGCACACCAGAGGAGTTTTTCTGAGCGTTTTGAGTTTTTGAAACCTCCTGCTAATGTTATTGTCACAGGAGCCCTAGTGGTCAGACCGCGAAATGCCTTCCAAACGGTGCCAGCGCACGGATCGTGCGAACTCTGGTCGCAGTCAATGTGTAGGAACCGTTGGGAATTGGCCGCAAACAAACCAGAAGGGAGCCTGTGAGGTACGGTAATAACAACTTTACACAGGGTTTTTCAGGGTATCTGCCACCACCTCTGTTTTCTGAGACAGGGGAACTCACTAACTGGCTATTTCTCGACCTGCAAATAAAACGGTTAAAACACGCTGTATTCTGTCTAGCTAGCAACAATACAATAGTAGCGTCTCTTCAGAGATCTGAGTTCAGTTCCTGTGTATGCTGAATAATAGGGCAGCTGGAACAACAACTGACTATAGCGTCGGTTCATCGAAAGCAATATAAATAATTAATATATACAGAAAATTATTAAAATCAACAATTATTGAGACATGAGATAACACAGTATGAAAATAAAGGGGAGAAAAAAATACTTAGTTTCATGGAAAATGTCCTTTTGTGGGAAAATCATCAAGTCCTTGAGTTCAAGTTCCGCAGAGTTCTTTGTTTCAGCTAAGTTCAATCAAAATGGCCACCACTTGTTCCTCACGGTGGCCGTGTGTTCATGAAGGTGGAAAAATGGAGGAATAATTAGCCCGGGCAGCTCATGTACTTTTAATGGAGCTGCTTTCAGAGGCGGGCTTCCAGAGTCGGCCCCCGGGCCAGACTATGGTAATCACATCTGGGCAGGGGCTTTCACAAGCCCCATAAACCTGACATTTCCTTAGACTGACCTACGCGGCCGGCACACAAATAATAATTACATATTCTCGATCCCCAAAACCTACCGATTAATATGATACCTTGGATGCGGGTGTTAGGGCGTATGGTTACCGAGGGGTCCATAATTCCTTAACCGAACGAGGTATGATCATGATTTGTATACCGAGACGTTGGTCCAATTTCAACGAATCCGAATACACTCCTCCCACCTCTGGGTGATACTCGGTTTTTCTTTAATAAGCAGAAACCATACATCACATGCATCACCATTTTAAACCATGGAGACAGTTTGGCTGGGTAGTCTGATCTCCTGCTGTGAGCTCATCCTGTCTTTTCCCAAAAGGCAGAGTGAGCTCTTTGCTGGCTCCTGGGGGAAGCTTCCTTCTAGCTGAAAAAACTTTTGGTGTTTTACACCTCTGGCTAATTAACATCTAGGTGTCACCTGGTTCCCAGAACAGAAAAGGGAATTCATGCCTCCATGTTATTCTGCCTTCCACAGGGAATATAAAAGAGAGATACCGAGAGCCCGATATGGTGTAGTACGTATTGGAAACAAGGAGGAATAGTGATAGTAAGTAATATACTCACAAACATGGGTTACCACTCAGGCAACCACTGTATATGCAGGTGGGGAGATTAGACCTGTCCCCACTCAGGAATAAGATGTCGCTCTCTGAAGAAGGAAAGGAGGGTGTATCACCCTTCCACCAGGGGTGGATATCTTGACGAATGGATGTACAGAGGCGCCAAAAGGATAAAAGTATGCTAAACAGTTTAAAATATTCGGGTGGCGGTGGTGGGCCGACCACTCCCAAATAAACACGATGCCATCGTTTGAATTAAAGACAATTTATTCACATACTCCCAGAACAATGTCGCAACGCGTTTCACAGGCACAATCCCGCTTCATCAGGCATTAAACAAACGGAGTATCACAGCTAGTGGTCCAGTATACGCTTGGCACCTCTGTGTATGTGAATAAATTGTCTTTAATTCAAACGACAGCATTGTGTTTATTTGGGAGTGGTCGGCCCACCACCGCCACCCGAATATTTTAAACTGTTTAGCATACTTTTATCCTTTTGGCGCCTCTGTACATCCATTCGTCCACAGGGAATATGTCCAAGCTAATTAACACCTCCCCCCAGGCTTTTACAGGGATTCTCTCTGCTGAGAAAAGACTGTAGATGCTCCTACACAATCAATCCAGATTCTATTGATCTGAAGCGCAATCGATGCAGAGAATCGAGTGCGATCACTTTTTCTTCACGGGCGGTTCCAGGACGCGTCTGCGGCCTTGCAACCGTCCGTGACAGTTATACTATGTGTCTATGCACACTGGATCGATGAGGTTTTGTTAAAAAAAAAAAACAAAAAAAAATACCATAACATTACATTGGGAAGAGCTTTTGAAACCTCTAGCGTTTGGGGAGCTTTTCTGGTGCGTCTCAGCCCTATATGAGCATTCCACAACCTGTGATACATTTCAGAATGTGAATCGGAGTGAGGAAATTTTTTGCAATGGGCAAACACTAACTAAATAATTTATACTTTAATAATAAAATGGCTTTCTTCCCATTGCCTTTATATAAAAAGAAAGCTATCATTATGAAGCAAAATCCTTTGCCCTTGGGGAATGTCATTGTGTCTCATAAGCTGAGTGCCAGTTTCAGTGCCTCTTAAAGAGATTCTGAAGCGAGAATAAAACTCGCTTCAGAGCTTATATTCAGAGCTTATATTCAGCAGGAGCATGTGTGCCCCTGCTAAAACGCCGCTATCCCGCGGCTGAACTGGGGTCCTTTACATCCCAAATCCCCCCTTGCATAAACTACGACCAACTTGGTCATAGATTTTGCTGCTGCTGGAGGCAGGGCTAACGGCTGCAGCCCTGCCTCTCAATGCGTCTATCAGCGGCGCATCGCCGCCTCTCCCCCACCCCACTCAGCGAAGGAAGACAGAGGGGCGGGCGAGAGGCGGAGATACGCGCTGACAGACGCGTGTAAGGCAGGGCTGCGGCTGTTAGCCCTGCCTCACCAGGAAGACATCCCCGCAAAGAACGGAGGGGATTTGGGAGGTAAGGGACCCCCGTTCAGCCGCAGGATAGCGGCGTTTTAGCAGGGGCACACATGGTCCTGCTGAATATAAGAGCTGAAGCGAGTTTTATTCTCACTTCAGACTCTCTTTAAAAGGAATCATCAGGGAAAAATAAAGGAAATCTGATTTACTTACCTGGGGCTTTCTCCAGCCCCTCGCAGCTGTCTGTCCGTCACAGAAAGCTCCGCTCTCCGCCGCCGGCCCAGGGTCCCCGCACGGTGCAGAGGATGACCTTGAGGTCGTCCTTACTGCGCCTGCGTGAATCGCCGCTGTCAATCAAGCCCACATTGTCCGTGCCTGCAAACAATGTGGGCTTGATTGACAGCGGTGCTTCACGCAGCCGCAGTAAAGACGTGCTCTGCACCGTGCGGGAACCCTGGGCCAGAGGCTGCGAACAGAGCTGTCAGCGTGGGACAGACAGCTGCGAGGGGCTGAAGAAAGCCCCAGGTAAGTAATTCAGATTTCCCTTATTTTTTTTCCTGATCATTCCTTTAAGCATTACTGTAGATTGACTGACTTGGAACAATTGTGCAGTTTATAAGTAGGCCAAGCTATCTCATCAACAGACTATTACCTTAAAGTGGACCCAAATTAAAAATACCTGATTTCAGAAATAAAATCTATTTTCTAACTTATTATAATAAATAGCAGCCTTTTTTCAGCTGCATGATGACAAATATAAAATATTTTACATTTATTGGAGGAACCCCTCCCTTCCTTTCATATTGCCGGGACAGATTCCGGCAGACTGGTGGAGGAGATAAAAACAAAAACACAGGCTGCTACTGATGGTGTCACAGGGGAGGTGATCTCAGCTTGCGTGAGATTTCACATAGACGACGCCCCTGTGAGGGAGGGTAGCTGATGACAAACACACCCATGATCTAAAACCTCCTACTAAGCTCAGAAGTAATCGCCTGTATAACCCTAGTTATGAAAAAGAGAAGGGTGAAAAGCATGCACTGAAATGCTCATAGGCTTAAAGGAGTGTTTATCTTTGTATGCGACAGAGTGGTGCAACTAAATATTTTGAATTAAAAAAAAAAAAAAAAAAGTTTGGTTTGGGTCCGCTTTAACCCAGGTTCACAGTGGTGAGTTGCAGCATAACAGCCGCATCCCAACCCACTGCATGCAGTGCATTACCGCAAATTGCACATGTTAAAGAGACACTGAAGCGAAAAAACAATGATGATATTATGATTTGTATGTGTAGTACAGCTAAGAAAAAAAACATTAAGATCAGATACATCAGTCTAATTGTTTCCAGTGCAGGAAGAGTTGAGAAACTCCAGTTGTTATCTCTATGCAAAAAAGCTATTAAGCTCTCCGACCAGTGGAGAGGGCTGTTATCTGACTTTTATTATCTGAACTGTAATTGAACTGTTTACTTTTCCTCTAGCAGAGAAGAGTTTATTACTTCACAGACTGCTCTGAAAGACTCATTTTGAATGCTGAGTGTTGTGTAATCTGGACATATTATAGAGTGATGCAATGTTAGAAAAAACACTATATACCTTAAAATAAAAATATGAGAATATTTTCTTTGCTGCTAATCTTCTAGTAATTATTCATAGTACACAACCAATTCATTATATCATATATTTTTTTTCGCTTCAGTGTCTCTTTAACTGACAGTAAAGCATACTTTTCATTGACTGTGTGCTTCACTGTATGCAACACAACACATGGATAATGTGCAGCCCTGCTTTCCCATTCCGTGGCATGCCTGCTGTTACAGGGAATGCAATGACTACTGCGGACCTAGCTTCAGGCTACATTCAGTGGTGCACTGCACACACTGCATTTAGTATGTTACCACAAAACACGCATGGTAACAGCATACTTTTCATTGACTACATGCTTCACTGCACCTGAAGCAACACGTGGATAACGTAGGGTGCCACTTTTCCATTCCCGCTTTTAAAGGGAACACAATGCAACTCACACTTTGACCCTAGCCTTAGATTGCAACCAACTTCTGCCTGTCAAAAACTTTGTTCGCCTGCCACAAGAATCTTTAGGCATTTCAGGCATTAGGCAAATTCACATCCATACGTCGCGGACAGGCATATCTTCCAAAGTTGTTTTGTCTGCAATGTATGTAGGTGAACATTTCTAAACGTTTCAAGACTAGTATGCAAAAAGAAAAAAAAATCTGGCACATGCATAAAGCTATTATACAATGAGTTGCAGTGTACAGGTTAATAAGCGTGAAAAAAATAAGGAAGTAATTGTCTGAATGAGTGTACTAAGCAATGCATACTCAAAAAGCAACAGCTGTACAATAGACTTTGTGACAGACTTCCTTAAAGAGAATCTGTATTGTTAAAATCGCACAAAAGTAAACATACCAGTGCATTAGGGGACATCTATTACCCTCTGTCACAATTTCGCTGCTTCCTGCCGCATTAAAAGTGGTTAAAACAGTTTTAAAAAGTTTGTTTATAAACAAACAAAATGGCCACCAAAACAGGAAGTAGGTTGATGTACAGTATGTCCACACATAGAAAATACATCCATACACAAGCAGCCTGTATACAGCCTTCCTTTTTAATCTCAAGAGATTATTTGTGTGTTTCTTTCCCCCTGCAGCTATCATCCACTGAAGTGTCAGGCTGTTTCTTCCTACAAAGTGCAGACAGCTCTGCCTGTATGTAATTCATCAGTATGTGAAAGCCCAGCCAGCTCAGAGGAGGATTTATCCAGCTTGTAAAAGATAATAGAGCAGAGAGAATATGCCATAATCTAAATAATACACAGGCAGTGTGCAGAGAGGGGCCTGGAGGGGGGAGATGCATCACAGAACCACAACACTGAAGAACTTGGCAGCCTTCCAGACACAGGCCGACAAGTCTGACAGGGGAAAGATACATTGATTTATTACAGAGACTGTGATAGTGGAAAGTGCTGCAGTAAGCCAGAACACATTAGAATAGCTTTTGGAACTTGTAGGATGATAAAAAACAGGATGCAATTTTTGTTACGGAGTCTCTTTAAATGAGGCAATAACTTTTCCAGTGAGAAGCCACAGCATGAAAATAGTTATAGTCCATAGAAACCAACTACAACTCCTTTGTTGTAATAAGAACAATAGTTGGTGTAGACTTGTGTAGTTGTTTTGGGGGTACAGTGCCCTCATTAAGCCATTATTTAGTTGATACATGAGGGAAAAATACATTTCAAATAGGTTTTGTAGTTAATTTATTGCATAGAAAATGAACACAGTAAACCATTCTTAATATTTCATTTTTTTTTCTTCCGGTGGTTGATTTTAAGGGATTTTGGCAGTATGCATTTGACCTACATATATACACCTTTCACATCTGAAGTCACTAAATCTCTAGATGTTATGCTTGTCCATGCTTTTCCCCAGTTAACCCCGTCATAGCAGGCATACACTGTGCATGGTGTGCAAACTTTCATAGAAAATCATATTGAAGTTATTTTCCTAGACAAGAGAAGAACAAGTGAAATTCAGACTTCTGCATGAAAAACAGAAATAATTTACAGCGATAGGTTGCCTGTAATGCAGGACCAACAGATTGGTAGAAGCAAAAATGACAACACTGTATGCGCAGACAGGAACCACCACAGTCCTTCATGTTTCAGCTGTGCAACATAGCCCCAGCGGACTTCACACACAGATACTACAAGCCTTTCTGTTCTTAAGATGCAGACACTTGGTTCAGAGGCTCCTCCAGGTAATTGACTAAGGCTTGGGCCTAGCAAGGGAGAAAAGAGGAATACACTTACAAATCACATCTAACATCTGGCTACATGTATATAAAAATGTTTTGCTTAATATCTTGTAAATCGGATGCAAAAATTATTTTACATACTTAAAAGCACATTTTCAGGATTTGTTTTTATAACGCCGTTCTAAATAAACTACGTTAAATGAAAATCACTAAAAAAATCAGTGCTCAGCAAAACTTTCTGTAATTAAATATCTTGTGGTTTCAGGTGTTAGCCAGCTGTACATTTTCTAAAATGGACAGAAGCTGAAACTACTGTTCTGCAAGCCTGGAATCTGTAAGCTCTATGTGGCGTATGGACTACCTAGAAACTCCCCATCTTGCTGCATGAATTAGCTCATAGCTATGGGAGTTGTTAGTAATTTTCCATGCCTGGAGTAATCCCCTCAGTGGCTGCAGACGTAAAGGGGCACTATGGCGAAAAAATTGTAAAATTTAAAAATTAGACTAATTAGTACGTTTTTTCCAGAGTAAAATGTGCCATAAATTACTTTTCTCCTATGTTGCTGTCACAGTAGGGAGTAGAAATCTGACAGAAGCCACAGGTTTTGGACTAGTCCATCTCTTCATAGGGGATTCTCAGCAAGGCTTTTCAATGAATTTGATGCCTGGAACCCACTACAAATCGCTATCGTTAGCGTTTTTAATGAGCGTTTTGTAAGTGATTTCATGAGTGTTTTCTGGTGATTTTGGTAGCGATTTTAAAAAGTGTAAGCGTTTTGCCAGCGATTGTGTAGCTATTAGCGTTCTTAATTCTAATTGGCTCTTTCAATTAATTTTTTTTGTTTGCAGCAATTTAAAACCGCTAGCAAAATCGCTTTGTATAGCGATTATGCATGCCAACATTTATATACTTTACATTGCAGAAACGCTAATACTCAAGTGCTGCATGTTCTGCGTTTGCAATTTTGCTAATCGCAATCGCTCCAGTGGAATTTGGCCTATTCATTAACATTGGCTGAGCATTTAGGGAAATCGCTAGCGTTTTTAATCGCTCCCTAAATGCTCAAAAAAACAAAACAACAAAAAAAAAAACTGGTGGGTTCCATCCCTAATCCATTTTGGAAAAAGGCTGTAGCATATCAAAATGTGGAAAAAGAATGCGCTGTGAATACTTAAAGGAGCACTATGCCGAAAAATTTAAAATATGTACAAACATATACAAAGAAGTAAAAAAATTTTCCAGAGTAAAATGAGCCATAAATTATTTTTCTCCTATGTTGCTGTCACTTACAGTAGGTAGTAGATATCTTGACAGAAGTGACACGTTTTGGACTAGTTCATCTCTTCATAGGGGATTCTCAGGGATTTATTTATTTTCAAAAGCACTTAGTGAATGGCAGTGAATGGCAGTTGCTCTGTCCAACTGCCAAAAAAACTGTAGCGAGCAGGGAAGCTGGCCAGCATCATTGTTTAAATCCTTTTAAAGGTAATGTCTTTATAAAGAATAAAAGTCTTGCTGAGAATCCCCTATGAAGAGATGGACTAGTCCAAAATCTGTCACTTCACTACGTAAGTGACAGCAACATAGGCGAAAAATAATTTATGTCTCATTTTACTCTGGAAAAAAAAAAACGTACTTCTTATTTGTCTACGTTTGCACATATTTAACATTTTTCGCCATAGTACCCCTTTAATAATTTGTGCTCTCCATTAATGTATGCAAAAGGTGAATATACAGTACATCACATGTGAACTGTAATTTAAATAACATTTAATAGGCCAATTAGGAGTAAAAATTACCAGTAGAGGAGTTAAAATTACCAGTGTCATCCATGATCATGGTGCAACAGCGACATCTACTGGACCAGCATTTCAATAAGGTTGATATTGTGTACTAGTGAGGACCGTAATTTGCCATGTATGATTACGCAAAATTTCACGTAAATTTCCGCAATTACAGCCATACTTAATTACATTTGGAAAATTCAATTGTTTTCGTGTAATCCATTCGTAATTTTCAAGTTATTTCATGCCGACTAACAGTTAAAGGGAACCTTAACAGAGGGATATGGGTATTTCCTTTTAAACGATACCAGTTGTCTGGCAGTCCTGCTGATGTCTTTGGCTGCAATAGTGGCTGAATCACAGACCTGAAACAAGCATGCAGCTAATCCAGTCTGACTTCAGTCAGAGCACCTGATCTGCATGCTTGTTCAGGGGCTGTGGCTAAAAGTATTAGAGGCACAGGATCAGCAGGAGAGTCAGGCAACTGGTATTATTTTAAAAGGAAAAAATTTTAAGGAGAATAGTGGGAATAAGTCAAATAAGAATTTTTCAAAAACTACAAAAAGGAAAAGTTTTTTTTAAACTGTCATTTTTGATTTTGCATTTTTTAAAATAGTTTCTCAAAAACTACAAGGTCTTTTTGAGAAATTCTTTTGACTTGTTCCCAGGCTGGGAACACACTAGGCAGCGTGGGAAATGTAGTGTTTTGCTGCATACGCGTTTGTTTTTCCCCTGCACATGCATTTTAATGCGTATGCGGTACACATATATAAAAATCACATATGCTTTTTTTTTTATTTATGCGCTTTATGAAAATCACTATGAAGTCAACAGGAAGTGGAAATACATCAAACTTGTTTTGAAAAAACACAAAAAAACAAACTCATAAAAACGCATGCAGAACGCATACAAAAATGAATGCGGCCCATTGACTTACATTATGTGTGTTTTCCAAAACGCCAACGTTTCTGCCTAGTGTGTTCCCTGCCCAACTCTTCTACATTCATAGCAATTTTGGTGACAATAGCAGGCTATTAACCGCTAAAGTCAGCGCCAAAATTACGGTTCCTTGAATAAGTTTACAAACAAAATAGGCTTTTTTGCCCAAAATTTTGCATCATAATTGCAAATTACAATGCATAATTACAATTATGCCAAATTTGTGCTCATCACTAGTTATTGGTCGACTCAACTGAATGTTATCTAGCGTGTGCACAAGACTTATGCTGCGTACACACTGGCGACTATGGTCGTTTGAAACAGCTAATTAACGATCGTTCCGCCGACAATCGGGGAAAAAAAAAAACTTTACCCAACGATCATTAACACGAACGACAAAAGAACGACATCGGGAAGATGGAAATATCCAACCTGACGGATCGTATCTACCGACAATCGTTACAAAACTATAGTGTGTACAGACATCGGCCGAGAACGATCGTTACAAGGGCCAATGCGCCTGCGTTGAATTCTGCCCAGCTTCCGTACTTCCTTTGTAGCGTGGCCGTAAAGATTGTTACATTGCTCATTTCAATTAAACTTTGTTTTCAAGATAACAATCATATTTGTATGTATTGTAACTCCCATGTTAGTGTTTTTTTTTTTTTTATTTTAAATAAATATGTATGCAACATTTCCTTCTGATCGTTCTTTTCTGCGAGAACAATCGTTAAAATGTGTAGGACGATCGCTGCATCCCATTGTTGCACTCCAATCGTTGCCGTATCGTTCGTCTTTCAATTATCGTTCTTTGCGAACGATCATTATCGCAAGTGTGTACGTAGAATTAGTATGTCAATTTACATAACATACCCGATTAGCCCAAGGTTGTATTTCTCAGTATTCAACTGAATTAACGCCCATATGTGTGTTATGCCGTGCATCTCCGCTCGTCCGCACGGATCGATTGCCGCTCGTCCCCGCCGGCGCTTCCTTATCACCGCTCGATTCCCTGCCATTGTCCGCCAGCGGGAATCGAGCGGGCACGGGTCGAGTGGCATGATCGGGCCAGCTGAATATTATCAGCTGGCCGGATCAGCTGGTCGATACACTGTACAGAAACGTAATGTGTATCCCCAGCATTACACCCAGAACCCAGTCTTGCCACTTTGGTCTATGGCTGGCCAATGTGCGAGTGGCTTGGCAATACACAAAGAACTTAAAGCGGACCTAAACTCAGAACTTCCTTTTTGCTCTAAAAAGATACACAACAGCAGAATAACCTTTAAACAAAAAGATTTGTTACAGCCGATACAAATCCTGCAATAAATCTGCAGTGTTTCTACTTCCTGATTCATGGAAACAGACATATTGTTAACAATCCTGTGCTTTCAAATGGGCTTATCTGCCATCTCTGCCGTGGCAGTCATCTGAGAAAGGGGAAAGATCAAATTACATCTCAAATTACATCTCGTGATTAGAGGGGGAATTAAACAGGCTAAACTCTCTAAATGCATACAGGGTGCATTTCTCCATATTTTCCTTCTGTCCTGTGCTAGAGTTCAGATCCACTTTAAGTTTGACTCTTTTTTTGCACTTTGGCCAGCCAGAATGCAAAAATGACAGGACCTGACCAGCCAAGTCCAGAAGAAGGCTTTTCCAGGGCCCAGCTTATGGTGAGAGTGACAGCAAGTGGAAGCCCCACCCTAAACCTTTCTTGGAGCAGCAGGCAAACAGAAAGCAAGCCAACTGTGAGAAGACCCAAAGAAGTAATAGCAAGCAGACTGCGGAGGGGAACAGAGACACCCAGAGCAGAGGGAAACGCATGACATGGGGAGCTGGAGGGGGAGAATGATTGAGGCTTTGTTCACATCTAAAATTGAAATCGCTGTTGGCAGCGATTTTCAATTTGATCTCCCCCCCCCTTCCGGCGCTCCACTGTGCGGTACCATTTTGTGCAGAGCACTTTTGCAAGCGTTTTTGCAGAGCGATTCCGTTTTTTCACTTCATGACGTGAGTCAGGAAGTGAAAGCTTTGACCCGGAAAAAATACATACAATGTAAACGCTGGATAAAAAGAAAATTAAAAAAAAAAAAAAAAAAAAAAGCGTTGTGTTTTTCCTATACCTTCCATTGTAGCAAAATTGCCCCGAAAATAGTACATGTAGCGCTTTTGTTAACGGAAAGCACACGAAACGCGCTGATATGACCTATCCCATAAAGATTCATTGCACAAGGTATTTTAGGGCGTTTTTCAAAGTCGCTGGCGCTCCAAAAAAGCGCAAAAACGTCCCAGGTGTGAACAAGCCCTAAACCTGTCGCTCCAGGAAAGCCTTCTTTCGGCTGACTAAAGTCTGAAAAAGTCATCATCGTTGACAAATTGGCCACTCAGCTACTTCATACATTGGTCATCCAAATTCTGAAGTGGCCAACTGGGCCTTAAGAATGGAATTTTTTATTCACCATGAAACCTGTTGCTTCCTAATATGAACTGTTATATACCTACTAAATGACTAAGTAAGATTCCATGACGATACACCCTTAAAGGATACCCGAAGTGACATGTGACATGATGAGATAGACATGGGTATGTACAGTGCCTAGCACACAAATAACTATGCTGTGTTCCTTTTCTTTCTCTGTCTGAAAGAGTTAAATATCAGGTATGTAAGTGGCTGACTCAGACAGGAAGTGACTACAGTGTGACCCTCACTGATAACAAATTCCAACTATAAAACACTTAACTAGCAGAAAATGGCTTCTGAGAGAAAGAAAAAGATAAAAAGGAGAATTTCTTATCAGTGAGGGTAACAAGCAGCCTGAGCAGTGAAGAAAAACAGAGCAGGGTAGGCATTTTCTCTAATGTTCCCACTGGGTAAATGGTATGGTAAAATACATGAGGGTGCTTCATCTCTGGTTCACTTTAACTCTGCCTGCTCCCTTCCATTCTGATTTTGATTCTCTGGTGCTCACTCCTAAAATTAGATCCACATTTTCAGTACATAAGACTGGAAAGAGATATTCCCACTGCCGCAGTCCTGGGCTGACTGAAATTTTGTTATTTAAAATGGAGAACAAAGATGTGGCAATCTTCATACACAGGCCCAAAACTATAATTTTACAAAACATACCTGAATACCTCTGTGCGGTGTATCTATTGCTAAAAAACAACAACAACAACAAAAAACAAAAAAAAAAAAAGTATTCTTTTGTAACTAAGAGCCCAACTTAGTTGTAGGGAAAGCAGTTGTTCCTGTATGATTTATTTTTATTAAAGCATTTGCATGTGAGTGTGCAAAGAGTGTGCCGCTATAGCCATAGTTCCTATTACGGTCTATGGTGGCGCCGCCCAAATCTCCTGCGCGGTTATTACATCGCTCGCTATTTGACAACCTTTTTTTCTAATCAAAGGCTGTCCTGGATTTAAAGAGAGTCTGAAGCGAGAATAAATCTCGCTTCAGACCTCATGGATAGCAGGGGCATGTGTGCCCCTGCTAAACCGCTGCCATCGCGCGGCTAAACGGGGGTCCCTTCACCCCCAAATCCCCTCGGTGCAGCGCTTCCTGGTTGGGGCAGGGCTAACCGCCGCAGCCCTGCCCCACACGCGTCTGTCAGCGCGTATCTCCGCCTCTCCACCGCCCCTCTCAGTCTTCCTTCACTGAGAGGGGCGGGGGAGAGGCGGCGATGCGCCGCTGATAGACGCGATTGGAGGCAGGGCTGCAGCCGTTAGCCCTGCCTCCAGGAAAAGAAAACTCACGACCAAGTTTGCGACCAATGCTTGCAGGGGTGGGTTTGGGGGTGAAGGGACCCCCGTTTAGCCGCGCGATAGCAGCGTTTTAGCAGGGGCACACATGCCCCTGCTAACTATGAGCTCTGAAGCGAGATTTAAATCTCGCTTCAGAGTCTCTTTAATAAAGCAAAGTTCTTGCTGTGGGAGCGAGCATATGACTGAAAGTATATAAACTCATAGCTCACTAATCTTTACCTAATCCTCACTAAATTCTAATATGAAACGGCAAACATTTGCTACCCAACATTCATAATTTATACCTTCAAAACAGTCCAGGTTAACTTTTACATTTTTCCCTCCAACCTTAGTGAATTACAAATATTGTTTTTTCGTTGTTGTGGAACCTCAGTGTTCGCATAACATTATTCTGGTTTGGCAGTGTGTAGCTGTTCAAAAAACTGCCCATACAATAACACTTTATACAGATGAGTCATGTGTTAGCAGTGGCCTACCTTTGCCTTCAGCATGCCAAATCCAACAGTCTCTTTGGCATACATGCACAGCAACAAGTTGGACACTCTTGTAATCGCAACACGGCCTTCCTGCAGAGGGCAGCAACACACAGCTTATTAAAGAAGAATAATTAACTTCCAACTAACATGGTCTTAGTGATGCTCAAGGGAAATAAATTAATATTAGACAGGAATTCTTAACACCTACATTGTACCAGCTTCCTTTACAAAAAAGAACTTTCAACTGAAAAACCTAAAGCTCATTGTTGATATAAATTAAAAGCAAAACAAAAAAGTGTGCCCCCTGTAAGCTAGCCACACCCCCAGAACCACTGGAATGCAATGATGTGTCAGCTTGTTAATTGTACAGAGCCACAATAACAAAACATGCATACAGACTGTTTCGAATTAATTGATCCTCATCAGTGCATGACATAGATTAATTTGGCTCTATGAAGAAAGACTTGAAACACCCAGAGTTACAGACTACCCAGCAAGCTCATGGTGAACCAGAACTCATCAGAGTGCTTAACATTTTAGTAAGAGGGCTTTTTGGCTCTTTGTAGCTCCTTACACACTCCAATGAGTTCAGGTTTACGAAAGTAAAAGGCTTCTGACATTAAAGTGGATCTGATATAAACTTTTACTCAACGCATAATTGTGTTTCTTTCATATAGTTTATAGGGCATTCCTCAAGCCAAATACTTTTTTTGTTTTGTTTTAATACTCTAATTCCCTATAAACTAAACAAGCCCCACCCACAGCTTTTTCAGAGAGTCTTGGCATTGTAGCAAGGGCTTATGGGAGATCAGTCTGGGCAGGAGGAGGAGGAGGAGTTTACTAGCCAGAGATTTCAGAGGCAGAGGGGAGTAGGAGGAAGGAAGAGAGCAGAGTGAATTTGTCACAGGCAGAGAGCTGGAGATGCTATCAGCTTTGCCTGTGTGTAATGTTTACAAACAACATGGCTGCTCTCATATCACAGGAAGAAATAACCATATTCTGTTGAAGCTGTTTGCAGCTAGATTTGCTGTGTAAACTATCTAAACTTTAGATAAGATATATAGACAAGTTACTTGTTATAGTTAGTTTTCCATCTCGGATACGCTTTAAATATAACCAAAATACAGTATAATCTTGATATAGTAAACTCGAAGGGACCAGGAAAACTGGTTTACTATATCAGAAATTGTCCTAGAAATTACCCAGCATGCCCTGGTACATTTTCTGCTGCAAAGGATAACTTTGTCCTCCCATTGGAGGTACAGCACAAGCACTAGCATATTTGGTGGACTACAAGGTTAAGTATACCTTAGGGCTGCATAGCCAGGCTGGACAAATCACTGGTACAGTATCCAGGGCTCAAAAATTGCAACTGTCACTGACTAGAGGCAACCACTCGCTTCCGGTGAGTGGCTTTAATACCTCTGTGGGTGAGACTTGCAGTACGTGTCCTGCAAAACTTTCTCCTCACCCTTGAGCCAATCATGCAGCCTCTCTTCAAAATGCATCCAATCATGATAACCACTTGCATCAGTATTGTGAGTGGCTCCGATACCTCCGCGGGCGGGACAAAGCACTCTCCTCTACACTCTCCTTAGTTTTGCACATAGTAGCCCCACTCTGATCTGCATTAAGTGAAAGTAGCCTGTACTGTGCTCCACATGCTACCAGAAGTGTCATCGCTAACAAGGGAAGAGATACCCAGGAGTGCGTACAATCCCATGGGAGGACTGTGACGATACTTTAATCGGCGATTGCAAAGTGGAAGTGGTAAAGCTGCATCCTCTTGTTTATGTTCATGTTATTCCTCACTTTCCCTAGGCTGCTTATTTGTACAGTACTGTATATCAAGCACATGGAGCTTTGGGTGATAGTTTTCCAATAAGGCAGCACATGGTGGTACAGGGAGGAAGGTGATAGAGAGGACCAATAAAACGTATGTGGTACGTGTGTTTAAAGGGGAACTGAAGAGAGAGGTATATGGAGACTGCCATGTTTATTTCCTTTTATTCAATACCAGTTGCCTGGCAGCCCTGCTGATCCTCTGCCTCTAACACTATTAGCCATAGCCCCTGAACAAGCATGCAGTAGATCAGGTGTTTCAGACTTTAAAGTCATATCTGACAAGACTAGCTGCATGCTTGTTTCTGGTGTTATTCCGATACTACTGCAGAGAAACAGACCAGCAGGGCTGCCAGGCAACTGGTATTGATTAAAAGGAAATAAATATGGAAGCCTCCGTATACCTCTTACTTCAGTTCCCCTGTAAGTATAAGTGAGTGAGTGTGTGTATGAGCTGGTAACTGTCCCAAGGTGCTCCTGGACACCTCTCTAGCATTTAGCCCCATAATGGTGGCGGCCAGGAAAAAGATCAAAATCGGTATGCCAGTCATTACGGGCATGCCGCCCAGGAGATTTCCTGACCTATAGGTGCACCTAGTATAGGTTATCAAGGTATAGGTGCCTTAGAATATATGTCCCCCACCCCCTGATCCTTCCCCCAATCTCCGAAGCTGTTACTTACTGTGCCTCTCTCCAGCAATCGCAGCACAGCTCAGGTCTTCTCCGTGCGGAGGATCATGACCCGGCTTCAAGAAGTCACCAACGTCGGGTCCTGATCCTCTATGTAGAGATGACCTGAGCTATGTGGCGGAGTGCACAACACATATACTAAGGTACCTATACCTTGTTAGCCTATACTGGGTGCAGCACTCCTGTACCTGGCTTCCTACACTGGGGAACACCTAAACCTGGCTACCTATACTGGCCACGCCTGTACCTGGCTTCCTATACTGAGGAACACCTATACCTGGCTTCATCAGCATCAACAACTGGTGGCAAACTAATTTATTTTCTGTACTGAATTCAACACAATAACCTGCGGGGGATTCCGAAGACAGATGGGCAACGCACAGTGGGTGACACAGGACAGGTAATATATAAATGCACACACGGGGGAGAGATTTGTCTCTTGGTCGAATCTGCCCATCATCACTAGATGTATGGCTACTTTTACATTTGTATTAGTGCAGGTTGAGCAGCTGCACCTCCGAAGTGTAAATGTTCAGAGATGTATTTTAGGGAGTGACAGTCATTTTGAAATTTAGTTTTGATTTGATTTTATGTTCAAGCTTTAATTATACTCAAAATGTATATTAGACCCTTACTTGACACGGTTTGGTAAGTTACAGGAAAAATGGTTATGAAAATATCTAAAACACTTTTTGCACAGAAATACAGGGAAAAAAACGTAAGCCAAGGAGGTTAACTCAGGGTCTCACAACAGCGGCGAGTTTACCCCTGTGAAAGGCCGAGCTACTTACTGGTAGTAGTGTTTCGGCGAATCCTCCAGGACAGCTCCTCCTGAGATTATCATTGATCCCCTCCCCTATGGAAACACATGCAAATGTCAATTAAACAAATTAGCTCCCACTACATAGCCAGTTACCTCCTGTGCTTCCCCAGTTCTAAAAAGAGTACTTAGCTCATCCCTTATTCTCATAGCATGTTATTATATTCATTTAAACATATACAACTCTTAAGTGGAAATAGGGCTGGGAACTAAGGCAGCTGTCCTGGAGGATTCGCCGAAACACTACTACCAGTAAGTAGCTCGGCCTTTCTCTCATCATCCTCCAGGACAGCTCACCTGAGACCAGCGAGAAACCGTTACCTTAGGGTGGGATAACTTCCTGGAGCACTTTGTGACCAAATGCCTGATCCTGGCTGGAGAGTAATTCGACTCAGTAATGCTTCACAAATGTTGAGTGTCCTGACCATGTTGCCACTTTACATATCTGGTCTAGTGAAGCTCCCGATCTCTCTGCCCAAGAGGTTGCCAAGGATCTAGTCGAGTGTGCTCTAATATCTGAGGATGTATTACTGCCTACTGAGTTCTTTTAACGTAATCACCTCCCTAATCCATCTAGCTATTAAGTTCTTGGAAGCATGTAGGCCCTTCCAACTCCCTGCAAAATAGCTGAAAAAGATGGCTTGACCTTCTCCAGTGTCGAGTGCTCTCTAGATGTGTGATAACTGCTTGTCTTACATCTAGTCTGGCCAATCTTTTCTCTCCCTCGTTCTTAGGGTTAGTGGAAAAGAATGGTAGAATGATTTCCTGAGACCTATGGAAAGCTGTATACCTTGAGTAATATGTGGGATCAGGTTTGAAGACTATTCAATCTGGATGGATGATCATATAGGGGTCCTCCATGGACAGTGCCTGTATATCCCCCACCCTTCTAGCCGTTGTAATGGCTAACAGGAAAGCTACCTTTAGGCTGGTTTCACAGTGGGACGTTACAGGCGCACGTTAGAGCAGCCTGTAACGCAGCCCACCGCACAGTAATGAAAAATCAATGGCGCTGTTCACAGTGCGGACGTTGCGTTACATTGTAACGCTGCGTCACAAGACAACGTACTGCATGCAGTACTTTGGACGCGGCTGAGCCGCGTTAGACTGCTTGCACATGCTCAGTAATGTTGGGGAGGAGCGGAGAGCGGCCAGGCACATGGCTAATTAATATGCACTGCACGTTATGACATGCAGTGTTTACTTCCTGGAGCAGCCGCTCTGTGCGGCGATTGGCCGGCGGGACCACGTGATGCCGCATGCGCACAAGAGTGCGCATCACGGCATCACTGACACCAGAGTGAGCTGCACAACGTGGCTCACTCTGACGTCCAGATCCAGCACCACCAGGCGTTCCGTTAGGGGGACGTTATGCGACCTTAACGCCCCCTCTAACGCAACGTCCTGGTGTGAAATTAGCCTTAAGGTCAAAAAGCTTAATCAGCATTTCCTCTGCTGGTTCAAAAAAAAAAAAAAATAAAAAAATGTGACATCAGAACATCTAGGACTAGTGACAAATCCCACGGTGGAGCAACCCTGCTGGAAACCGGCTGGGATCTGGCCATAGATTTAATTTTTTATTCTTTTTTACCCATGCAGTTCAGTAGATAATTGTCTATTCAAAAAACTGATGATGCTGAACCCTGCATGCGCAGGGTGCTGACTGCTAAACCTAGAACTACGCCATCCTACAAAAATTCCAAAATAAATTGAATATCATTTGAAACAATATTCTCCCTTTCTTTCCATAAGCAAAAAGTTTTCCCGACCTGGTTATAAATCTTTCTAGTATTCTCCTTTCTACATTTCAGCAAGGTAGCTATGACTGTCTGGAAATCCTATATTACTTAACCACCTTAGCGGCATTACCGCCAGAGGGTGCCGCTCAGGCCCTGCTGGGCCGATTTGGATCAAATAAAGAGCAGCACACACAGCCGGCACTTTGCCAGCCGCGTGTGCTGCCCGATCGCCGCCGCTCTGCGGCGATCCGCCGCGAGCAGCGGCGAAAGAGGGTCCCCCAGCCGCCTGAGCCCTGCGCAGCCGGAACAAATAGTTCCGGCCAGCGCTAAGGGCTGGATCGGAGGCGGCTGACGTCAGGACGTCGGCTGACGTCCATGACGTCACTCCGCTCGTAGCCATGGCTACAGGAGAAGCTGCTCATTGCGGCCTTCCGTGTTACTTTTGGCCGCCGGAGGCGATCAGAAGAACGCCTCCGGAGCACCATCTAGTGGGCTTTCATGCAGCCAACTTTCAGTTGGCTGCATGAAATAGTTCTTTTTTTATTTACAAAAAACCCTCATGCAGCCGCCCTGGCGATCTTAATAGAACGCCAGGGTGGTTAAGGGTTGCCCCTCAGGATCTAGGCTGTAAGATTGAGAAAGCCTGGGTCTGGATGGACCAGGTCGCCCTGCGTTAGTAGGTCGGTTCCCATATTTGCATGAGCAATGCCTCGTGATCAGCCAATTAGGTCAAACCCGCAAAGCCAGACATGACAGGTTTAACTTGGTGTTTGATGCACACACTGTAGAAAATACTCTGTATATTGCCCAAGCTACAGTTGGGATACAGGATGAACATCTTCCCAGGAGCCACATATCTTGTCTTACCGTGACAGATTTTACTCCCAGCAGTGTATGTGTACCTTCGATTTGAGAATCCATATTCTTTATCGGCAACAAGAGATCTGTCGAGTCACAACTAGTGACCTACCCAGAAAACTATTTCAGATATCTGCAGATTCAGAATCTTCCTTAACCAGCTGAGCGGTTTGGACGAGCTCAGCTCGTCCAACACCGCCAGCGGCTGCCGCTCAGGCCCTGCTGGGCCGATTTTAATGAAATAAAAAGCAGCACACGCAGCCGGCACTTTGCCAGCCGCGTGTGCTGCCTGATCGCCGCCGCTCTGCGGCGATTCGCCGCGAGCAGCGGCGAAAGAGGGTCCCCCCAGCCGCCTGAGCCCAGCGTAGCCGGAACAAAAAGTTCCGGCCAGCGCTAAGGGCTGGATCGGAGGCGGCTGACGTCAGGACGTCGGCTGACGTCGATGACGTCACTCCGCTCGTCGCTATGGCGACGATATAAGCAAAACAAGGAAGGCCGCTCATTGCGGCCTTCCTTGTTTATTCTGGGCGCCGGAGGCGATCGGAAGATCGCCTCCGGAGCGCCCTCTAGTGGGCTTTCATGCAGCCAACTTTCAGTTGGCTGCATGAAATAGTTTTTTTTTTATTTAAAAAAAAACCTCCCGCAGCCACCCTGGCGATTTAATCAGAACGCCAGGGTGGTTAAAGTGCTTCAGCGTTGTAAGACAAACTGAATATGATCTTAGGAGCTTCCTTCCTTTTTGCAGCTTATCAAAAGATTGTCTAGAAAATAGCTAGAAAAATACAAAAAATAAATAAAATCTTCGGTATTGATAGAAAAGGCTGCTATTTTTATCATGAACTTTCATACAGATCCTGGGAACACTAGGTAACCCATAAGGGCTCCTTCACAGTGCGACGCTAAGGTTGCACGTTATAAAAAGTAATAACGCAGACTAAGGCCCATTCACACTGCCCGCGTTTCCAGCTGCGTTTTGGAAACGCATGCAGGAGGCAGACACGCACGACAGACAGTGCATAGAGTGCACTGTCTGATGTTCACACTGCATGCGTTCCGGACCTGTGCGGTCTGGGAACGCCTGCTGCACACGGTCTTGGCAAAAAATGCGCGGCTGTCCCATTCCCTTTTCAGTGCTGGGATCAGCCATGCAACGCCTACAAACGTGGATGGCGTGCGTTCGCATGTGTTGCGCTCCGTATGCGTGGCCGTCCGCGTTTGTAATGTGAACGGCCCCAACGTATGTGTGACATTCACAGTGCTCATGTTGCGTTGTTTGTAACGTGCAGCAACATTTAGAAAGTGCTACATGATGTGCGTTCTTTTGGTTACTAGTTCCACTGGACTATTTGCACATGCTCAGTAATGTTTCTTAATTTTTTTATTTTTTTTTTATTTTTTTCTATTTATATAAATGTGATGCATGCGCCATTTTCGTTCTACCAGTATGCAACGAAAACGGCTCACCGCAAGACACATAACGCAGTGCAATATAACGCATCAAACGCAAAGTCCTCGTGTGGAAGAGCCCTAAAGGAAATGCTTTAGACTGCAGCTAAAGCTGCTTAAACTTTTTTAATGCGCTCTTGTCCAGCCAGATTCAAGGCATCCGAGCTGCAACCATTAGGGCATGCTCATTAGGCAGTAGCAACCTTAGGGAGTCTTGCCCTAAGAACTACTTCTACAATAGGTGCAGGCTCTCTGAACAGGAAGAGCTGAGGTGTAAACCCTAGTTACCAACATCAGAGGCAAAGCCTTTATCACCATACTAGCTACAGCCCCTTTTCCGGAAAAGCAAACTTGCTATTAGAAATGCCTATGCATAAGCTTTGCATATAAGTATCTGAAAAAGCAGTATTGCAATCAATGTGCATAATCACTGCACCTAATCTTATCTGTGATGCACTCCTGTGTCAGAAAATCTATGCATATAATCATTGCATACGATTAGCATTGCAAACAAATTATGCGTATAAAACTGAAAAGCAAACTAGCTGACCGACCTGCCAGGAATACAGGATTAATAAAGCCTTGTACTGTGACCAGTACTTCAGTAGGAAACTCTGTAGTCAAAGTTGAAATACATTGAGTAATAATTTCCATTGAGGAACCACTTACCTGCTATAAAGGTTCCTGTATCCTCCAAGGGATACCTCATTTTAGAAAAGATTTAAAGACATTGGCCTCAATTCACTAAGATCATGCTAGAGATACTAAGGCAAGAGAAAACTTACCTCCACACGTGAGAGAGTTATCTTACCTCTTCATTCCTTAAAGGATACCACAACTGACATGTGGCATAATGAGATAGACATGGGTATGTACAGTGCCAAGCACACAAATAACTATGCTGTGTTCCTTTTTTTCTTCCTCTGCCTGAAAGAGGTAAATATCAGGTATGTAAGTGGCTGACTCAGTCCTGATTCAGACAGGAAGTGACTACAGTGTGACCTTCACTGATAAGAAATTCCAACTATAAAACACTTTCCTAGAAGAAAATGGCTTCTGAGAGCAAGAAAGAGATAAAAAAAGGGGGGAAATTCTTATCAGTGAGGGTCACACTGTAGTCACTTCCTGTCTGAGTCAGGACTGAGTCAGCCACTTACATACCTGATATTTACCTCTTTCAGGCAGAGAAAGAAAAAAAGGAACACAGCATAGTTATTTGTGTGCTTGGCACTGTACATACCCATGTCTATCTCATTATGCCACATGTCAGTTGTGGTATCCTTTAAGTTACCTCTCCTGTAGTTAATTTACCTCCTCTGTAGTTAATTTACCTCTTCTGTAGTTATTTTCACATGCAGCTAATTAACAGCCTGTCTTTAACTCTGGAGTTATTTTAAGGATTGGAGAGTTAATTTAAAGACAGAAGAGTTAACTTTAGGCTTGCCTAAGGTAAAATGTTTCCTGAATACTACATGCTTTATCACCATGGTAACAACTCTAGAAGAGTTATTAAAGACAGGAGATAAGTTTAGTGAATTGAGGCCATTATCTGGTAAAGTACTTTATACTCATTTCCAATGAAGTTAATCATGTATTTATGGTCCATGCAACCCAATAAATCGAATCAAACTGCATCGCACAAAAAAAAACAAAAAAACAAAAAACTGTGCAGCGCAGATGGGGCCCAAACCAGCAATCTCAAAATTGACTGTTTGTTCCAAATGCATTACATGCAATCCTTTAGCAAAGCTATAGGGAGTGCCCATCCCCCAGCCTCTGTTTCCCCTCAAGGAGGAATCTGAAACCATTGGATGATGAAACACCTGAGGTCTCTCAGCCCGATTAGACTGGATTACCTCTAATGGACGCTTTTTAACAAAATAAATACTTCCCAGAAAGTGGTCATTGAAAATTGGACAAACATTGAACTGGTTATCACCTTCATGCTTTACCCCTGACAAGTATAAGCATTACATCAAGGTTTCAGATAGGGTACTGCAAAGCAAATCCCACCAGTCTAGACTCAGATCTATCAGGATAGAAGGCCTGTAGCTCTGGCTTGTACTGGCTTGTGCGGCTGGGCTCACACCCTGAGAGGAGGAAAGCTCCATGATGGCAGAGGGAGCAGCAGATCCTGGAGCAGTGTCAGCCTGGGGCTGCTAGTAGCTGCTGCTGCCTCTCGGTATGTCTATTGGAATAGACGCCGCACAGCCAGCGGAAGTTACAGAGTAGCGACTTCCACCGGGAGCTCCCATGGAACGCACGCCCCCATGAGTTTGCATCAGTGCAATCATTTCAAGGCGGATGAACTTCCGCAACCACCGAGGTGGAGTGGAGCTCCGCCAGGAGACCTGCTGCCTGACAGCTGAGACGGTCGCCTGGGATCCCCCCTGAGAGGGATGCTCCTGATCTTACTGTTTAAAAGGGAACCTTCTTTTAAAAGCTACGCTGCATAACACATAGTGCAGCTTAGAAATCCTGTTCATCACAACCATAATACACATCTGTGTAAGAGACAGGAGATAAAGAGGTACCTGTAGCTGAGTGCTTGCTTACTCAGGGTCTGCAGCCTGTACCTTATCGCTGTCCGCAGTAGAGGAATCAGACTGCTTCATCTCCATCTGCTTCTGACAGCCTCTGGTGCCCCACATGTGCTCAACGGCTTAAAATGCCGTCCTCGTGTGCTCAGCGCCGCCCCTACGGTCAAAGGAACCCTTCCTGCTGGCACCACCAATATACTGGACTGGACTGGCGGAGCTTCCGTCTGCCGACCCTAGGCAGCCATGTGGAGAAGCTGTCAGCCGCTTACATGTGTTCAGAGGACACCATATCAGGGGCAGCCATGAGGGAGGATAGAACACACTCACTCCAGAGCATGTTAGATCGACCGGGAGTGAATGAAAAACACCTGTCATATCACATTCTCTGTCCGCTCCGCATACCAAGCAGGAACTGCCCCCACATGAGGAAAATATATCCTATCTTTCCACTATAGGTGCAAACAAGCTCCCCTATAGTCAAAACAACAAACAAACTGCAGTGAGCCATGGGTGAGCTGGAAACAATGAAGAACTGGGGAAGCACAGGAGGTAACTGGCTATGTAGTGGGAGCTAATTTGTTTAATTAATTGACATTTGCATGTGTTTCCATAGGGGAGGGGATCAATGATAATCTCAGGAGGAGCTGTCCTGGAGGATGATGAGAGAAATGTTGGTGGCCGCTTTCCCCATGTACAGTATTACAAGTCTGTGGACCATTCTTAGACGCTGTGCACAGACTGAAGCATCTTTTTAATAAATTGATTTTTCCTGTAAAAAAAAATCTTTTCATTTTACTATGGACTTTGGGCAGAAGTATCTTCACATCAGTCTTCAACAGCCGCAGCATCTTTCACCCACATGCACATCCCAATACAATAGGATAAGAGCCAGAATGCAATCTAGCTACAAAAAAGCAGCTGTCCAAGCAGTAGATTGCTCCACTACAAGGAGATTTCCATGAGAAAACAAGACTAGTAAGATTCATAGTTAAGACAGCTAAGACCTGTTTCAATGTTAAGTTTCTGGGGGCAAACCATGGCAGTGATTTTATAGCCAGGATATAGTTGATCTTGAAACTAGGTGTCATCAGATGTCATCAGTAGTCACTGTACACATTACTCACCATACAGTCCATAAGGATGAATTTAAGGTTGTCCTCATTGAAGGCTTGGTGTCCATTTTTATCATAGGCAGCCCAAATGTTGCTAGCAATAGCAGCTGTAACTCTGGCATCTGTGTCACCATAACCAGAATATGCAAGTAAAGACCCTTCATTGTTCAGGAGCCTGGAAGAGAATCACACAGGTCAAGAAGCAGGCCCACAAAAGTTATGGTTCTTTTACGGAAGGAGCTTCATGGTCTTTTACACCTCTGGCTATGTAGAACTTTAAACATATGCAACAACAGTCATTTGCATCAATGGTCTGCTGCTGATGCATAGTGCACAACAAATGCCACTTGTGTGTAGTCCTGCTGTTCTTACTCTATTTATGTGATAATGAGAAATGCAATGCATCTGCAGGAACAAACAGAACATGTTGCAAAACCACTGTTCCAACAGTGCATATTTAGAAGATATTTCTGCCCCTGAAACACTGTTTGAAGGGAATAATGTACGACTAGTAGAGTCTCCGCTTAAATATCAGTCCCTATGCCACCACCTACCTCCGCAATCTTTACCCTGTGTGGGAAGGAAGAAAAGTATGGTCTTCCCATCTTCAGTTACACCCAGGCCTTAATGCACAAGGTATAGGGACTGAAGGCCGTAAGGAAATGGTACTACCAGTTCTCACTAAACAACAATTAAAGCAATAAGTGTAGTTAAACAGTTCTGAGTGGTACACATATCAGATGTAAGTAATCTTAAGTCAGCAAGCCAGGGGTCATACACATATCAGACAAGAACAGGATAAGACAAAAAAGTGGTCAGGTAGGCGAGGGTCAGTCCAGGCAGAAGGAAATAGAATAGTCAGACTACAGGCAAAGGTTCATACAAGGTATCAGTTAAGTAACGGGGCAACAGCAAGGAAGCCCAGCAGCTACCTCTAGCGACTTATCGCTATCACAAGCAAATAGGTTTGCCATCCTCACTTAAAGTAGATCGGAGATGAGAAACTAACTATAACAAGTAACTGTCTATATATCTTATCTAAAGTTTAGATCGTTTACACAGCAAATCTAGCTGCAAACAGCTTCAACAGTTTCATGTTTATTTATTCCTGTGATACAATGAGGGTAGCCATGTTTGGTTTGTCACATTACACACAGGCAAGCTGCAACTGCATATCCAGTCCTCAGCTCACTCCCCTCTCCTGCTCCCTCCTCCCCTCTGCCTCTGAAATCTCTGGCTAGTAACCTCCTCCTGCCGAGACTGAGCTCCCATAAGCCCTTGCTACATGGAGTGCCAAGGTACTTTGAGCTGTGGGCGAGGCTTGTTTAGTTTATAGGGAATTAAAGTATTAGAAAAAAAAAGTATTTGGCTTGAGGAATGCTCTATAAACTATATGTAAGGAGCACAATTATGCAATGAGTAAAAGTTTATCTTGGATCCACTTTAAATACAAGTAACAGCCAATCAGGACGTCTACTAACTGCTGCAAGCAAATGGAAATCAGACCTGACTCTAGGGACTGACTTATGACTTAACCACTTTCTAGATCAGAGATGGTGTCTGAGAGCGTATGCCGAGCGTCCTTGTCGCCCAGCAACGCCAAAGGCAGTCTGTCTGCAAGAACCTGCAGGAGACGCTGAACCCACGTGGTGAGCCGTGTCCCCTCCATGCTGAACCCCACTCTGTTGCTGGTCTCTGACTAGGGTGAGAGTGTGACAAGTATATACTTCAGTAGTAAATCTCTGACACTTGATGGGGACAATAAAACATTAATGGATTCTAATGACTGTTCTAACCCTTTGTGTTACCCAGTCCTGCAAGAGACAATAGTTAAACCATTGACAAAAGAAAATAAAAATGTAGCAAAATCAAAATAAAACTCAAAAACAACATTGCCTTAGATAAACATTGCTCAGTGTTCTCCCCAGAATTTTTTTCCAGCCGGGTGGCATGAAATAGTAGCCGGGTGGGGCGAGTTGAAAATGCAGGGCAACTGTGCCTACAGCATAGGAGGAGGTGAGCCGATGACAGCCGGGTGGTCACGAAATCTAGCCGGGTGGAGCACCCGGCCAAAAGAGCCTGGGGAGAACACAGATTGCTGCAAATGAATCAGCTACTTTAAAGGACATTTGAACTGAGAGGGATATGGAGGCTGCCATATTTATCTTTTTTTAAACAATGCAAATTGCCTGGTTGACCTCTGCTCCACTACCTCTAATACTTTTAGCTATAGACCCTGAGAAAGCATGCAGATCAGAGGTTTTAAACTGCCCCCCCCCCCCCCAAAAAAAAAAACATAAGATCCAGGCTCCACACCTCAAGCTAGGACATTTACTTTCAGATGTAATAGGGAGGGGCTGGAAGGGGTGTGGCAAGCAAAACAGGAAAGTCAAAATGAACTTCCGCACACTTATGCAAATCCTCATACAAATCCAATCACAAAAATCATGCAGCAATTAATGCTGTCCCTACAGCTAAGTTAAAAGCTGGGATCTTCGTTACAAGAATAAAGTATCTTGCATGTCACAAACACCGTGCAGAGCCAGTATCTACCGGTAGATCATGTCCGCAAATTCTGCATCTGGCAGCTTTTCCTGATCGCGTGGAAGGGAGGGTGGAGAGGCCAGGGGCGGTTCTGCCATGACGCATCATGGCTGGGTGCAACGCCACCACAACACTTCCGCCCACATGCACGTCTCCTAGATTGAACACCCGCTTGAACGCTCCCTTAGCCACCGGCTCTCTCATCTGCCCTCAGCCAACCACGCCTGAAGGAGGGGAGACCAGGACCAGCTCGGCAACTTTTAAAGTAGCTCGCACTCCTGGTGTAGAGGTAGCCCAGTGTCTTATGTGTCCTGACTCTGGTCCTGTAACATGCATAGCACAAACATGCACACATTCAGCGCATCAAAACCTAGGTAAGGAATAGGAGCACATATCCTTATCGTCCTCCCTGGGACAGATAGTGCATCTAACTAATCCTGCAAGAATTTGCATGAGTGTGCAGAAGTTCATTTTTCATGTTGCTGTTTCTAACTGAAGACTGAATGGATTAGCCACATGATTTTATCAGGTGTGCAATTCAGACATTACTGCTGCCAAAGAGATCAGCAGGACTGACAGGGAACTGGGTTTTGCAGCACAGTTTGAATCTCAGCCAGGGCACTATCTGCAAGGAGTTTGTATGTTCTCCACGCCTGTGCAAGTTTCCTGGGGGCACTCTAGTTTCCTCCCACATACAGATAGGTTAATTGGCTTCCTCCTAAAATTGGCCCTATACTACAATGGACGTATGAATATGGGAGGGATAAGACTGAGCTCCTCTGAGGGACAGTTATTGACAAGACGATATACGTATATATGCAAAGCGCTGCTCAAGATGTCAGCACTATATAAAATAATAATATTGCTTAATAAATATGGCAGCCTCCATATCCAGAGCCGTGCCGAGGCAGAGAGGCTCCAGCCTCAGGGCGCAGTGTAGGAGGGGTGTGCGCACAATTCCCTCAGCCATCATTCCCATATTATGTTTGAAACGAGAAAAGTAAGTAAAGGGTATACATGGCAGTGACTGCAAGACAGATAACTAGAGAATAAGGTGCGTGCGTGTGGGGGAGCCCTGGGGTGCCTCTTGGTCTAATAGCAATCATTGTGTAATGGCTGGGGAGAGAGGGATGGAGGGGTGCACTTTGGTGTCTCAGCCTTGGATGCTGGAGAACCGTGTCCCGGCTCTGTCCATATCCCTCTCACTTTAGACGTACTTTTAAGTCATAATATGTATTGTGCCATTTCGCATTATAATCCAGTTGCAGAGCACCATTTGTGTCTGGAGGAACACATCTACCACTCACTCCTAAAACTGTAAGTAAAGAGGAAGGCTTTCGGTCATCATAACTGTTGTAAATGAGTTTCCCTTTGATGAATCGAGTTCCATTCTAATGCATTCATTCCCAGTGGAAGAAGTTACACTGCATACTCACAGAGTGCTCTGCACACCTCCAGTATTGGCCTGGCTGAGCACTTGGGTCAGAGCTTTAGGCCTCAACATAATAATCCAACTAGAGCTTCAGCAAAATGAGTTCCAAATGCTTTGCCTCTCCTTCTTCCTGCAGTCACGGGATACATCACATGACCTGACCGCGCCTGCTTCCAACATCACTTCCCCTTCCTCCAACTATATTATTATTTTTAACAAGCCTCTTCGCGCCAACCGGAGTCAAAGAATAATAACACCTCTACGGAAATAACTGATAAATTGTATCGGTCAATTACAAATAAATATAAAATATGTTTTCCACGTAATCTGGTCATGCCTGAGTTGCCATAGTGACGACCCAGGCCCCGGAAGGCACAGTGCGTTTCACGCCTCGCGATGAAAGCCCTTTGGTTTGTTGTCATGGTGACAGAGCGACAAGAGCGTTCTACTCTCGGGGTGCGGAATAGAGATAGGTGATTGGTTCGTTCTAAAGCCACGAGGCCGACGCACTTCGCCGCGCCAAGCCTCTATTTGGAGCGCGTTTCTAATTGGTGCAAAGAAGTCAGCTGATCGGTGGCATGACGCAGCAGAGAAGAGTGCCACAAGTTCCTCCGGTCCACTGGGGGCGCTATAGAGCCTCAGACAAAGCGCGGCAGGCTTATTCTCGCGCGCTCCTCCTTTTGGTGGGCGGGTGCAGAGAAGATGGCGGAGAGTGGCGCTGACGGTGCGCCCGGCCAAGGCCTTATTCGGGTCACGGTGAAGACCCCAAAAGACAAAGAGGAGATATTTATAGGGGAAACGGCGAGCGTCAAAGAGGTGAGGGGGCGGGGCGCCGGGGGGAGTGGCCAGGTGGGTGAGAGCAGAGCTAGTGATGGTGCTCATGTGCTGCTGTTGCCTATAGCGTCTAGCTTCCTCTGTCTATGGCTAGGGTGACCGAGACGGCAAATCTGATTGGTTACTAAGGGTATCAGATCCACGTGGGTTATTCTGTCCACGAGAAACTGCCTAGAGTAACCATTCGGGTTTCTTATTGCATGTTTTTTTTCAGATACGAAGCATCAGTCTGGCTGGTTGCTATGGTGATATGCTTTAATGTTTGTCCAGGGCTGCTAAATCATTGTACAGTGGTTAAAATGATTAGGGTACCATATGGGTCGCCCGGGAGGGATGGGTCAGAACCCTACGAGGGTCACTGGGTGCTCAGGATGGAGTGGTCTGGGATGAATCCCAAATTGTATCTCCTCATGGACTAAAAGGACTCATCCTGTTTAACCCATATTCTAATGCAATTATGTGTGTTACGTCATGGATCTATACCTCTGTTATCAGAGTGCTAGGTGGCTTCTCTGGGACACTAATGATTGGGTGCATCAGGTCACCATACGGGTCTGCTTTCTCTGCAGTGTATCTAAGGTCTCCAAATATGTTCACTTGATTATTGTGAATAGCTTGGGGACATTCGTGGATCAGATTTGTATGAATAATTATTTAAATGTTCCCAATCCAAATCAAATGAACACTTGGATCATAAATCAACATTGTCAGGGCTGGGCAAATCTCAGGATCCAGGTAGTCAAAGCTCCTATAAAAAAAAAAAAAATTTTTACAGCGGGCACCTGACTTTCCGGTGTTTCTGTAACTGCTGTCAATAGAGCTAGCTCCTGGATTGAACAGACTTACTTCTGAGTTACATGTTAATGTCAATATTTTTTTTACCTGTTTAGACCATCTTGTGTCATCTAGTCTTCTAGGATTCAGTTCTGTATCTGGATATATAGGGTAGCTCAGGCTTTAGTTCTAGTTATGTGATTTCTGTAGTGTAGGTTCCTCTTAGCTGAAAAACTGGTGTTTTTTGAACTTATCAGTTTTTTCATAGCAGTGCATTAACACTCATATAATGTGAACTGATTTATAGGGAAACATGGAAATAAGCTTGTCCTTTTATTTCTATTTGACAGCAACTGATTCAGTGTGAAAGGACCCTCAGTCTGTTCCTTTCACACTAAATCAGTTGCTGTCAGTTACTTTCACACTAAATCGGTTGTTGTCAGTTATAACTGAACGGACAACTTATGTGCAGCCCATCGTCACAATGCACTGCTATGGAACAACTGATTAGTTAAAACGCATTCACTTTTCAGTGGTCATTGTGAGAGGCCTTACACTACGTCCAGTTACTTTCAAATATAACTGAATGGACAACTGATATGCAAGGTAATGTCCTTGTTTCCCTATGGCCTCTATCACACACACATTATGCTGAAAAACTGAAGATTTTTCACAATGCATGTCCATGGAACAACTGATCAGTTAAAACACATCAGTTCTTCAGCATTTATTGTAAGGGCTATGGCCCACTAGAGTGATTTTAACACCGTTTTTGGATTGCTGGTGTTCTGTGCTTGTGCAGTTAAAGGGATACTGTAGGGGGGTCGGGGGAAAATGAGCTGAACTTACCCGGGGCTTCTAATGGTCCCCCGCAGACATCCTGTGTTGGCGCAGCCACTCACCGATGCTCCGGCCCCGCCTCCAGTTCACTTCTGGAATTTCTGACTTTAAAGTCAGAAAACCACTGCGCCTGCGTTGCCGTGTCCTCGCTCCCGCTGATGGCACCAGGAGCGTACTGCGCAGGCCCAGTATGGTCTGTGTCTGCGCAGTACACTCCTGGTGACATCAGCGGGAGCGAGGACACGGCTACGCAGGCACAGTGGTTTTCTGACTTTAAAGTCAGAAATTCCAGAAGTGAACTGGAGGCGGGGCCGGAGCATCGGTGAGTGGCTGCGCCAACACAGGATGTCTGCGGGGGACCATTAGAAGCCCTGTGTAAGTTCAGCTCATTTTCCCCCGACCCCCCCCCCCCCTACAGTATCCCTTTAAGGCTTGTAACAGTGCAGAATGCTCCCGGCTATGGGATCACTGCTTAGTAGTGCCTGACTGGCCTCAGGACTTTACCTGGACCTGCGGGAGAATGGATGGGCTGGTGCACTCCGGAGCGGTTCTGGAGCGTTTTTTAAAAAGCTTGCAGGGGAAAACCGCTTGGCTAATGAAAGTGAATGGGATGGTGCACACCAGAGCGGTTCGTTTTTTCCACAAATGCAAACTTGGGGCTGCAGCATTTTTTAGATTTCTGAGGCGTTTCTACCTCAATGTTAAAGTATAGAAAAGTGGAAAACTGCTCTGAAAATGCTAGATCAGAGCGGTTTACCAGGCGTTTTTGTTACAGAAGCTGTTTAGTAACGGCTTTTACGTCTAAACATGCCTAGAATTGCTCTGAAATCTGCTTTAAAAACCTCTAGCGTTTTGCAGATCTGCTAGAGGTTTTTGGTGTGCACTGGGCCGATGGGACTGGACAGACACCAGGGGAGCCGACAGACTACAGGGGGCTGGAGGACGGAGCAGTGCTTTCCAGCGCTGCTAGATTTGGGCGCATCCGGCACCTCCAGAGACTACAATAGGAATCGCTCTTATTGCAGCGCTCGGTGAGTAACGTCGGCTCCGTAAGAAGACAGAGCCGAGGTTGCTTAAAAAACACAATAATTCGGCTTCCAGAGATTGTTTCAATTATTTCATTCCCCCACTATCCATGGCGGCCTGGAGGGGGAATAGTAATTATAACGGCCCGGACTTGTGCAGAAACTGGATCAGCCGTATAACAGCTGTATCCTGCGCCCAAGTCTACCGGCACCGATTTCAAATGTACTCCTGGAGGAAGCCCTAGGTAAGTATAAACCCTTATGCTGTTCTTTTCAAAGGAAACCCAAGATGAGAGGGATGTGGAGGCTGACATGTTTATTTCCTTTTAAATAATGCACATTTCCTGGTTGTCCTGCTTATCCTCTGCATCTAATACTTTAAGCCGTTGACCCTGAACAAACATGCAGATCAGATATCTATGACAAATCTGCCAAGATTGGCTTCATGCTTGTTTCAGGTCTGTGATTAAAGGCTCATACACACGCTTGATAGTCTGGAACGACGGGTCCGTTGGACCCTCCCGCTGGGTGGGCGTTCCAGCAACAGTACAGCGTGTGTACAGTGTGTCTGCAGACTGATAAGGCTGTTTCTAAGCATTCCGCTCGGTGGATCGTTCAGAAACAGCCATATCGGTCTGCTGACAGACTGTACACAAGCTCTACTATTGCTGGAACGCCCGCCCAGCGGGAGGGTCCGACGGACCCGTCCCAGACTATCAAGCGTGTGTATGAGCCTTTAGACCCTTCTGACCAGAAAGATCAGCAGGACTGCCAGGCATCTGGTATTGTTTCAGATAGATCCTTTTCAGATCAAATCTGAGAGGGGATATATCTGATCAATTCAGTCCACACACTGCACATATATTTTTAATAGATTTCAGTATGAAACTGTTGGATGCAGTGCAATCCATTGTTGGAAGCAGTGGAGCGATATGGATTGTCACTGCAGATCCACATCTTTTGCCTGGTACAATCAATCAATTAATTTGATTTTGTCTGAGAATTGATCTCGTTATAAGTTGGCCCGCCATGTTGGAGCATCGATTTTTTTTTTTTTTTTTTTTTTTTTTTTTTTTTTTTTTTAGCAGATACGATCGAATTGTTCAGAAATAGACAGGAAAAATAGATTTGTACATGGCCACCTTAAAAGGGAGCCTAAGGTAAACTTAAAAAAAAAAAAAAGTTTCACTTACCTGGGGCTTCTACTGGCCCCCTGCAGCCGCCCTGTCAGCCAGTCGATGGCCCAATGCTGTGCAGGCACAGTGGAGCGCACAGCAGAGTCATCAGGAAAGAAAATCAGCCACTGGGGGCACCAGTGGATCGTTCCAGGACGGACAGGCACAGGGGGGGCTGGTAGAAGCCCCAGGTAAGTTAAACTCTTATTTAGTTTTAGTTTTGTTTTCGTTTTTTTTACGAAGTTTGCTTTAGGTTCTTTTTAAGGGATAGCTTGAACTCTACTGCAGATGACTTGAGGCCTTGTTCACATCTGAGGAGCGCAGATGGCTGTGCGATCCGAACGCAGCGCATCCGATCGCACGCCATCTGCGCCGCTGCGCTGCTGATCCCATCCATTGACAGTGATGTTATCAGCTCTGCGCTTCCAGGCAAAATGCAGGCAGCAGTACGCAAGCGATTCCCAGCGCATCATACTGCTGAGCAGCGCAGTAGATGTGAACGGTAGAAGGGCTGTGTATGCCCTTCTGCCGTTGCTGCGTTTCAGCACATCATACGCGCTTCCATATCCGCGCGGAAGCGCGTATGATGTGAACGAGGCCTTAGACATATTTTGTTAGAGTATAGCTGAGTGCATTAGTCTGTAGCAGCCATTCACTAGTCCGCTTCAGCTGGTCTAACTTTAAGTAAAGTGATTACTAGGGGTTACAGCAGTTTGCACACTCCTGTTTTGTTCTCTTCTTGAATTGCCAAGCTTTTTGTGGTACAGGACAGAGTATTTTATTAAAAGAACAAAAAATATTTCATTTTTGTAATTTTTGTGTGTGTAATGTAAGAAACTCTTTCATGAGTGTTTTGGCTTTCATGTAGGGATGGTCAGGGATGAGTTGATGTAGAATTATGCAAACTTATGGAGCTTGAGAATGGACAAGTTGAATTCCACCCTTGCATGCTGCTTTTTGGGAATGATCTCGATTCGATGAGCTTATGGCCGGTAATTATTTATATTTTTGCCACGATTTGCATTTTGATTCCCATTCAACATTTGCATTCCCATTCAACAAAACTAGAATCACAATGCAATTGCCCCCAAAGTGCTGCAAGCATTGCGTTTGCAATTTATATAAATGACAATCGCTGCAGTGAGAATGACCCCATAGGAATACATTAGCAGCAGCGGTTTGTCGATCAGCAAAGCGCTCAAGTGTTAATTAACCTTTACTTCTAAACTGCAGTTTTTGTAATTTTCCCTTTTTTACTCCCCAAGGGTTTGTGATACTTTCCACTGGTCTAGGGTGCCCTGGTGCCCACAGCAGTGAGTACCTAGTTTGTTTACATATCATGCTGCTGCTCCTGTTGACTGCTAAATGAAATGGTAATGCAGAACCATACAGTAACTTCCCTGGCTGCTGTAAGGAGCTAAGGTCCCCCCTCTTTATACATGCCATTGCAGATACTGGGACATTTTAAGTGAAGTATGGAGGCTGACCGACGTAGGCATTTTGGGTAGATCTAGTGTCTAAATACAGTTGTCCTTTAAGCTACATGCAGAAATTAAATAAGTGTTGGCTTTTTTCCCCTTGTGCAGTGATTTATATGTCAATACCATTTGCGATCATTTTGGGGCATAAACAGTTGGATATCTTGCAAAACCATTGTCCATTTGCTGTTATCTAAGCTGGATGTGTCTACACTTTATCTGTCTCCTTGTATCTTCATAAAGGAAATAGGAACAGCTGGCCAAGTCAAGTGATGTACTATTAGCACAGTGGTTGCTGTTGTGCCAGGAGCATGCATGCAGCTTTATTATCATTTTTTTGTCATGGCATCTGCAACATCAAAAAGTTACCGTACGTGATCCTCTTTTGTTAAAACCTAGCATTGTTACAGGATTTGTAATATGTCGATCAGTGATCCACCACTGAATCACTAAATGAACTGGCACAAACAGCTGCTACAATTTGGGTTCTTTCACTTATCCATAAGTAATAAAATAGCATCTTGTCTTTTTAGGTTTCAAAACTGACACTTGACACCAATAATCGCTTCAGGGGGCAGTTATTGCGTGTCTGTATGCAGCCCTAGCAAGTATACCTTTTGAACAGTTTTATTCACAAAGATAGTGAATACAAAACCATCACCCAATGATGGAATCAAGTGTAAGTATAGCTCTCAGATGTTCACAGCGCTGTAGGATACACATGGAATCTGGGCAAATACACATTGCAGCTGGGCAAAATAGCACCATGGACAGTCACCGTTTTGAGCGGTCTCCAACTCTTTGTCAAGTGCAGTGGCATGCCACTTCCATGTGTATCATACAGCATTGTGAGCATCAGAGAGCTTTATACATCTGAGAGCTATACTTACACCTGATTCCATCATTGGGTGATGGCTTTATATTCACTATCTTTGTGAATAAAACTACGATTTGAAAATTTTCACTGCTGGTCGAACTTGCTTCATTGTATGCAGCCCTAGGACATGAGCTCATATATTTACTTTTGAATAAACAATTTAGCAAGTCAAATGTTAGCATTTTTCAAGACTTGGAAGTGAATATTGTCTGCGGACAATATAATTTTGATAAGGACCCCATGAGAATTTTTGTTGGGGGGAAAAAATAGGTTCACAATCGTATACGTGTATGTTGATTTGACATCTCTGTTGAACAAGTGAGTTCTCAAAAATTTGGTTGCAGATCTGTTTACTGTACCCAATCTAAAGTCTTATGCACGTTTTGAATTCTGCCGTCCTTCAGGAACGAACATTGTACAGACACATTGTTCGGCTATAGCCATGTAGCATGTGCTGTTCTGTGGAGGGGGGGGGGGGGGGGTGATTGACGGAGAAGGAGCACAGCATCCTGTGGTGTTGGTGAGAAAAGGACACAATGAGCTCATTTGTCATTTAAGATTTGTCTGTCTCTAAAAGACATCATGGGGCAACTGTACGCATGCAACGTTTTCAGTTGAGATGGCCCAAAATATTGTTTGAGGCTTTAAGCACAACTGAAGTGAGAGGTATATGGAGGCTGCCATATTTATTTCCTTTTAAACAATGTATATTGCCTGGCTGTCCTGATGATCCTCTGCCCCCTAAGTGATAATTTCCACTAGATGCCGCATGGCACCCATGCTGCTGCGAAGCCGCAGCCCAGATTGCTTAGCTGTGCATGCTATGGGAAACTGCAGCATCCCCTCCAGAATGGCACCATTGCACCATTGTGTGATTCGGACAGCAAGTCATTAACCCGAATAGGCAGCGTTTCCCCATGCAGCTTGCTTTCGGGGATATGCTGCAGATTCTGAAATAGTAGACACGGGCCCTAATACTTTTAGCCATAGATCCTAAATAAGCACGCAAATCAGATGTTTCTGACTGAAGTCTTAAGGTGCGTACACACATGCGAGTATAGTCGTTTGTAACGATCGTTCCCCGATCTTTACCAACGACGATCGTTACAAAAAACGAACCAACGACTATTAAGGCAAATGACGAACGAGGCAAATCGCTACAAAACAAAGTTCTGTCTTGGCGGATTTTTACCACCGACGATCGTTAGCAAAAGTGGTACATCGTTGGAAACGATCGTTCGTACCAGGCTGGACATGCGTATTTCACTTTTTCTCCAAGGAACTTTACAATTTTATGCGCAGGCGCATTAAGTGCTTTTACGTGGTGTAACGTTCGTTCTAACGATGTGATCGTTACACCCTTTTTACAACTAACTTTACTTCGGTCGTTCTTTCGTCAATTAAAAGATCGTTCGTCGTTGACAACGAACGATCGTTGTCGCATGTGTGTACGTAGCATTACTATATTAGCTACATACTCGTTTTCTGAGGTGTGTATTTATTTCAGATACTATTGCATCCAAAGACAACAGCGAGACTCCCAGGAAACTGGTATTGTTTAAAAGGAAATAATGGGCACACTGACTGCTTGCAATGCTGGGAATACACGGAGCGATCCGGCGGCTCGATTAGCCGCCATATCGACTCCCGCGGCCATTCGGATCGATTCCCGCTCGTCCCCACGGGCGCTTCCTTATCTTTCGCTCAATTCCCCGCTATTGTCCGCCTGCGGGTATCGAGCGGGGAATCGATCCGCGCGGTCATCGGACCTGTCTGATATTATCAATCGAGCCATCAGCGGCTCGATTGATAAGGGACTATCGCTCCGTGTATTCCCACCTTTACACTTTCCTCTCTTGAGGATCATTTTGAATTGGTCATAGTGCATGTTATCTTAGAAAGGATCTGTAAAGCAAACTATATCGGGAGTATATGGGGACAATGGGGTCCTGGCTCAGAAGTAATGGTGGAGCTCATTTAGCTCCCTGGGCAGAGTTTGGCCACCAAAGACAACAGATGATGTTAATAGTACATTTTCCAATACACTTGTGCTGAGTTTTGCTTCCTATATTTTTTTTCCTTTGTTTTTCCTATTCAGTCTTTCCATTTTGATTACATTTGCTAAACAGTTGAAAGTAATTCTTGAGCTGTGTCGCCTTCTTGTGACTTGCATGCCCTTTACCACACTGCATAAACAGTCTGAACAAGAGACCTATTCACATAGATTTGATTGAGGAGATGACCAGGCAAGTACAATCCCAAAAGGCATGTTTTGTATTTTGACACCATCACAGATGAAGCTTGTAAATGAAACTCTAGGATGCCTTAAATAAAATTATACCCCTTGTTATATTGTTTACTGAAAACGAATTTGTTTTTTTATTTTTTTTATTTTATAATAGCTCATGTGATCCATGGTTCAAGTTTAAAATGTGTTTCTGGTCATAGGACTAATACTGTACTCCTTTTCATGTGGCCAGACTGAAGTAAAAAAGTCAGTTGCTTTTTCAGAAAGTTTTCATTATTATAAAATTTGACTTGTCAATTATTGTACAAGTGTCCTGTCTCCTGATGCCTAACGTCAGTTGTGGTCAAAGTTCTGCCTGAAAACAGCCATGTGAGAGGCATGCTATCTCTTGTCTAAACAACTGTGCCTATGAGTTCTTTAAAGTGTAACTGTCGGCATAAAATCAATTCTTTAAATTTATCTGGTAAACAAGTAATAAGGATGCTAACCAGGCATTCCAAAAGTTAAAATCACTATTACTTTTCTTGTTGATAAATAATCATTCCCCAGTTTACCTGACTCTTATTTGGTACACACAAAATTTGGTACACAAAAAGGAAGTTGCAGTACATGCCCCCAACCCCCCCCCAGACTTAACTAATGCAGCCTGATTTGCTGAAACCTCTTTCCCTCCTGTTTTCCCCTCCCACACCTCTGTTCCTCTCTGATTGGCCAATATTTCTGCCTTGGCTGATACACACCAATAATACAGAGGGCTCACCTCAAACCTGCTGGGGGGGGGGGGGGGGGGGTTAAAGTGAATTTGAGGGTTTTTGGGACACGTCATGGTAGGTTTAAGGGGATTATGTAAGTATGGGGGATTTGGTATCTTCTTCGAGGGGAGAGGGGAAAGTACTGATGGGAAAGCAGTGTTCTCCCCAGGCTCTTTTAGCTGGGTGCTTTTACTATAAAGTTATAACAACCTGCTAGGTGTTTTGCCTGAGCCTTGTTTCAGGGGCGGAGCTACATGTCGGTAGCTGGCAGACATGGGAAGGGATTTGGAAGAAAAAGACCCGGCATGATATAACTTTATAGTAGAATATGAACAATTAAATATGTTCTTTAGGCTGAATTTGCTCTTTACGCTGGCCACTTAATATTCAGTTAGTGGTGGATCAGGCAAAAGATCAATCTCTTCAAATTATTTCCTGCCCCCTCCCCTTTGTTCAACCACTTTGCCATGTTAGATATTAAACAAGATTTCAGCATCTGCTATCTGTCTGAATCTCTCATCTGGTAATCGTATGTTGACAAAAGCTATATTTCATCATAGGCTGCTTCTCCTGGTTTCCCGACCCCACCTTTACTCAGCTGCATGTCTCAGTGTAAGGCATTGCCACACGCATTCAAGCAGCTGGCATTGGGTCATTCCAGATAATGTTGCAATCCTCACATCCATTGAAACAGCTGAGTTTTCCCAGAGCTGTACAGTTCATGATCACATACTGAGAAATTATTGCCTAATTAGTCTCTTGATAGTTGCGAGACACCTGATGGCTTGTAATTGGAGTAAAGGTCTCTTAAAAGCAACAGTCAAAAAATGTGGTTTTACAGCGTGGGTAATCTGTATTTGCACCTTTGTTCTCCATCACCACATCCCTGTCATATCCTCCGTGGTGTGGTAGAATAATGGGGAATCTATCAGCCCCATTAGATACTTGCTACTCCACTATCACTGTTTTGTTCCCCTAAAATACGGTGTCAGGTCTATTGATCCTGTACTTATACTCCTTGTGTGGCAGATAATCCACTGACATTTATTTTTGTGCATAGCTAAATAATTACCTGCTTATCAGGCAAGTTGGAGTGATTGAAGACTGTCGCTGTTCTTTAATGGCCCTGAACTCTTGCACAGGACAGAAGGAAAACAAAGAAATGCACCATTTACTTATTGTATTTATGAAGCGCCAACATATTACTGACACCATGCATATATTTAGAGAGTATAGCCTCTGTAATCCCCCCCCCCCCCCATCTGTGTCTAATAACAACTTGCAATTTGATCTCTCCCCGTCAGCTCACTACCACGGCAGATAAGCTCGTTTAAAAGCACAGGATGCTAACAATATGTTTGCTTCCATGAAAGCAGGAAGTAGAAACACTGGAGATTTATTTTAGGATTTGTATCCGCTGTAACAAATGTTTTTCTTTAAAGGTTATTATGCTGTTTCATAACTTTTAGAGCAGAGAGTATGGTCTGAGTTCAGGTCTGCTTTAAAAGGTACCTGTAGTCCCCAAAAAAAGTTAGATACTTACCTCACATTCAAGAAGGGTCTGGATGGTCCAGAAGCTTCCCCGATCTTCCTGCGCCTCCGTTCCTCCTGGGTTATATTTGACATTAATGTTGAGTGTAGCTCACAGCCGTGCTCCCCTCCATGTGTGGCTCACGCAGTAGCATGGAGCCGCTCGTGCACGTCTTTTTCTATGTGCATCTGCATGTGGAGAGTAGGGCAACTGTGAAGATGAAAGGGGTCCTGGGCACCAGCGGAGGTGTTCAGGAGGATCAGCCTCTGGAGATAAGTATCTACTTTTCTGCCTCCCCTTACTACAGGTTCGCTTTAACGCAAAGTGCCAGAATCTTTATTATTATTAAAAAGGGTCAGCTTTACCAACCTCAACTTTCATAGTGGACCTTCAGTGTTTTCACCCGTGGAGATGGGATGGCTAATGATGCCATAACATCAAGTGGAATCTGAATCATTCTCTCTGAAATATTGATGGAAAATCTTCCTAGGCTTCATTCACACTAAATAGGTTGCTGTGCCCATTTCAGCAACACATGTGTGATAAACAAGGCCATCAGAAGTGTGTGGACTAAACCGTCTGATGTTCTCACTAATGTGCTGCATATTGTACAAGAGCAGCGCTGACTCATTCACTGTCAGTGAAGGGAATCAGCACTGCAACAGAGGGCAAGGAAGATGCCATGCATTGCGATGTAGATGCATGGCCACCTGCATTGCATAATGTGAATGAGATCTTAGCCATCTGACATATGGGTCTACTTGTATGTATCGTAATTGCAAAGCATCCCTAAACTGTTCATAGTTACATAGTTATTTGGGTTGAAAAAAAAGACATACATCCACTGAGTTCAACCAGAAAATAAAGTACAACACCATCCCGCACCCTCGCATATCCCTGTTGATCCAGTGGAAGGCAAAAAACCCTTACAAGGCATGGTCCAATTAGTCCCAAAGGGGAAAAATTCCTTCACGACTCCAGATGGCAATCAGATAAAATCCCTGGATCAACACCACTGGTAATTACCTAGTAATTTATATCCATGGATGGCTTTTAAATGCAAGGAATGGTTCTAAGCCCCCTTAAATGCAGATACAGAATTTGTCATAACTACTTCCTGTAGCAATGTATTCCACATTTTAATCAATATTACTGTTAAAGAGTAACTGTCAGGCTGCAGAAGCTAATTTAAACCTCTATTCTCCTGTGTTAAACAGTTTAGACAGAAGCCAAAAAGGCATTACTAAAGATAAAAATCTCTCTTACATTTGATGTGTGCTTATCAACAAAGCTAAGCTCCTAAGGAGGACGCAAGCCGCATTCCATACTGCAAAGCATTCTGGGGCCCTCCCCTCGGCTGCTAAGGAGAAGACGGGATCAAGTTTCAGCAGCTTCTAACTCAGTCCAGCCACAGCACAGATAAATCTCCGGGCAGAGTACACTGCAGGAGTCCGCTATTGTTCCTAGCCACATGGCTCATTAATATTCACTGCACACTGTGTTATTCTGTACGAGCTCCTCTGTGATCAGGAAGCAGGCAGGACATGACGACACATTTGGCTTCACAAACATGGAACCTGCCATGGGCTGTCAGGAGCATCATTCTCTGCATATACTATATAAAAATTCTGTGAAATCCAAACGTGGACAGTGAAATGCATATGTAATGTAAGTACAGCCAATCTTTAGCTACTGATATATGTGTTTATTTTCTCTGAGACCTTATACCTAACAGCTCCTCTTTAAGAACTATTTCCGAAATAAATGGCTAAAATGTTTTCCCACTATGCGCAGATCATGTCCCATAGTCCTTTGTGAAAGCCAAGGGTCAAAAAGCTCATCTGCCAATATTTTATATTGCCCTCTGATGTATTTACACAATGATAACTATGTTTATTTACAATGAAGAATGTTTTCTAGATACAAATATTTCCAGTCAAACAAGGAGGTGTAGCTCCCAAAAATTAAAGAACCATTTTAAATATTAAAATGTTTTGATTAATAAAAACAGATTAGTACTAATACTGACAAATACAAAGTGGAAACAAATAGAAAAATCACTTGAGCTCAAACTGGAAAGTCTTTTGTCTATAGCTGTGTCATATTGCAGGACTTAAATAGCTCAGCTAAACCAACACTGAACAAGGCAAATTCTCAAAGCAAGCCTGTTGATTAGCATTGCCTTTGGAGCTAAATATTTTAAATTGAAAATCCCATTGTTCAGCTCTGCTTACCCTGCAGCAATTCAGACAATTTTAAAGCTGTCAGCCATACTATCTCAGAAAAAGACACACATAAGTAGATATACTTGCTCTACTTATATAACATATGTATTGCACTGTCCACATTTTGATTTTAGTGACTTTTCTATAGTAAAAAAAAGAGAATCCTTCTTAGGATTCTCCATTTTACATTTTAACTGTCTATTTTAAAGCCAATCCTGATGTCATTTCCTTCCTTACTCTCTGCTGCCTGATGGTGTATGTATTGCCCGCCCTTGTCCCAGTCTTCAGACACTCCTACTCAGCTCTGCAATAGAAAGTGCATTGTCTCACCATGAGAAATATTGGCCAATCAGAGAACAGAGGTGTGGGAGGGGAAAACAGGAGATAGAGGCTTCAGCCAATCAGGTTGCATTAGTTACGGTTGAAGGGAAAGTAGAGAAGAAAAACAGGACAACCCAGCATGCCCTGCAACTTTGTTTGGGCAGCAATGTACCAATTAAGAGTCAGGTAAACTGGAATGGTCCTGTATCGACAAGAGAAGTGATAGTGATTTTTAACTTTTGGATTGCCTGGTTAGCATTCTTATTACTTATTTACTGGATAAAAAAAAAGATTTTATTTTATGCCTGACAGTTACACTTTAAGACATCTCCTACTTCTAGACTCCTGTTGCCAAACTGAGATCCTACTATTGCTCACCCTTCACTTAGTGTGACTACAGCTCCCACTTCCTCATGTGGCTATGTTGTTTCTGCTGGAATGCTGAGAAATACTCTGACATCTATTGTTCTTCCTACTTTGGGTGTAACATGGTCATACCAGAGGAGAGGGAACTTACTGTACTGCACTGGGAGGTACATGATAAAGGTATACTGTCTTCCAGTTTTCTTTCATACACTGTTGATAGTCACTTAACCTAATTGCTAATAAAGTCTGCCTCATTCAATTTTGGAAATATTGAAGCTTAAAAAAGTTTTGTTTTTTCTTCTAAATGTTGACCCATGGATTCCTGAGCCAAAGCAGCATGTCTGCACTCTGATAACAAGACAGTCTTTGGTGCACCCTGCAGCTCAGTTCTGCATTTCAAAATCTCTGCAGTTCCATCCCATGTGACTGGTCTTCACCTGTAGTCATTCCTAACAAGTATATGTAGGGCACAATCAGTGTGGCCAGTTTAGAGCCAGGCAGCTGTGTAGTGTGTAACTTTTCTGGGATAATGATCCTTTCAGCTTAAGGTGGCTATATACTTCATTTTCCCATTGCTGGCCGGTAGATTCAATCATTTTGGTTGAAACTGCTTGAAACAAACTATGCTAGATCAATTTCTGGGCAAAATCAGTCTAATCGGCTGTGGGTCAGGAGCAGTAGCGGCAATCAATTGTGGGACAACCTGCGTGCATAGTGTTGTTGGCAGACACTTGCTGGTGGACAGGTGAGTGTGAGCTCCGCTACCAATACTCTCCACAGCCCGTGGGCGTGCACATAGATTAGAGAAACCTGGGGGGCCCAGCAGGCAGTGCGAGGCTCCACAAATTAGATTGTGAAAGGATTTCATCACTCTCAGATTAGATTTGATCTGAGAGCGATCGATCTGATGGTCAAATCTTTGGCCATCTATTACTGGGTGGCGATGTTTACTCAGCCTCTACAAGATAATACATTCTATAATGATAATCAATATAAAGAAGCTCTTTTAAGTCGCTTCAGCTTCCTGATCTCCCCTGCTTATTAACGAGAGGACATACGGTAGTCTGGAGCAATATTTTATTCACCGCTGCTAATGTTTTGCTCGGTTTGGGGCTGGCAAATATTGACATCTGCCCTTTTGATTTTTGTATGTGTAATTTGATGTGTAGGCCTGCTTGCCTAATGCAGGCATTTTACACACTGTGTTAACATTTTCTCTCCCTCCATTCCATTTTCTGTTTCATATATGCATAATTTAAATTCTAGACAGTTGTCCTTCATGTTGTTCTTTTAAGGTGCCCCCTCACACCTCTATTTTCCCCTTCGATTCCCTGTAGATTCAATCCAATAAATCAATGGAAAGTACCGTATCAGTCAAACGGAGCAGAAAATCTAGGTCAATTAGGGGTAGTGCGGAAACGGCGGATGATCAATAGGCCATAGCGTTTTTTTTTTAAATTGAACAGTGCAACGCTGCAGTTCGATCGATCTTCAATAGATTCCTTGCTGGATTCTGTTAAAATAGCTATGCTGTGTGTTGTAGGAATTGATTCCTTCTGAATCTATTTCTAGCTGAAAGGAATTGATCTTAAGGATTGAAGAGTTACCGTAACTTAAAGACAGAAGAGTTAACTTTAGGTTTGCCTGAGGTAAAATGTTTCCTGAATACTACATGCCTCATCACCATGGTGATGACTCTAGAAAGGTTATTAAAGACAGGAGATAAGTTTAGTGAATTGAGGCCATTGTCTTGACCAGGACCACGCCCCTAAATGCATTAACCACTTGCCGACCAGGGGATTTTACACTGATCGGTGCTGCGTGGGCTCTACAGCCCGCAGCACCGATCAGGAGTGCAGCAGGGCGATCAGACTACCCCCCCCTTTTTTCCCCACTAGGGGAATGTCCTGCTGGGGGGGGTCTGATCGCCGCCGGCTGCAGTTGCTTAGCGGGGGGGGGGCTCTTCAAAGCCCCCCTCCGCAGCGCTTTCCGCCCTCTCGCCAGCTCCCTCCCTCTCCCTTCCCCTGTGTGCTGCGCAGGACGGATTTCCGTCCTGCGCATTGAAGGATAGGCTTCAGCCTATCATATGCCGGCGATCCCCGGCCAATCAGAGGCCGGGGATCGCCGATCTGCCTTACGGCGCTGCTGCGCAGCAGCTCCGTATGATGTAAACAGCGGGAATTTCTTCCCCGCCTGTTTACATTTTGCCGGCGAGCCGCCATCGGCGGCTCTCCGGCTGTTCACGGAGACACCCTCCGTGAACTGACATGGAAAGGCCGCTCGATCGAGCGGCCGTTTCCATGGTAACCCGCAGACGACCAGTTTACGCCAGTCGGCGTTAGCTGGTCGTCAAGAGGTTAAAGCAACTGCCATGTGATTGGTTGATTAGATTATTGCATTAATGAGAAATTGAACAGGTGTTCCTAATAATCCTTTAGGTGAGTGTATGTTATTTATAATGACTACTATCTGAACATTTTATCATATTTTCTCTTTTAATCAGTTTACATTTATTAGGAGTCGGTGCATTTTTTTCCCAACTTTGACTCCGGGTACCCAAAAATAGCTACGACTCCACAGCCCTGCATGCACTGCTGCAAGCAGTTTTACAGATAGAGGATGCTTTACCATCCATTATAATGAAATTATGTCTGCTCTGCCCTGCAATGGAAAAGATGCTTGTTGCATGAAGATAAGAAGCACATATGTCTAGTTAGCATAGGCCCTATGCAAATTATAGGAATGATGAATGATTTACAGTGTGAATTATCCCTAATACAGCTCTAACAAAAGTCTCAGCTGCTTTCTCCCTAGTACAGGTAGAGTCACACTTGTTTGTGCAGAAAACTTGCATGTACTTTTGCCTGTGTTTTTTTTTTTTCACACATCTTTTGTGGTTCACCACAGTAGCTATGGTAATATAAAAATAAAGTAAAAAAAATGCAACAGTCTGTCACTTTTTACCCTGTATGTAATAATTTCCAGAATGAGGCCATTGATTTACGTGGGCTGTCAGATCTAATGTGAATTCGCATTGTGGTAATCTGCATGCAATCCTGTCAAGGGTGCACCTTGCCTACATGACAAGTATGCAGAGTCTAGCTCCACCCTAAATGCTGCAGGAAAAATCACTACCGTACTTTATGAATTAAATGCATCATTAGGCCAGAAACCCACTGGGAGCGCTTTGTAAGCGTGAGTGATTTGAAAAAGCTCTTGGTAATGCAATGCTATGGGGGATTTTTATAAAATCACATCACTCAAGTGGGATCACACCAATAGCATTACATTAGCTAGAGCTTTTCAAATCACAAAGCGCTCAGAAAAGCTCTCCTAGTGGGTTTCTAGCCTTAAAGGGAAGGTCCAAGCAAAAAAAAAGAGTTTCACTTACCTGGGGCTTCTACCAGCCCCATGCAGCCATCCTGTGCTCTCGTAGTCACTCACTGCTGCTCCAGTCCCCCACTGGCAGCTTTCTGACCTCGGAGGTCAGGGCCGAATTGTGTACATTTTTACACATTCCCGCTAGTGCAGGAACATTAACACATACATTTTTACGCGTTAGTGGTGCAACGCGTACATTTTTGTTCCTGCACTAGCTGGAATGCGTAAAAATGTATGCAATGTGGCCCTGAACTCCGAGGTCAGAAAGCTGCCAGCGGGGGACTGGAGCAGCAGTGAGTGACTACGAGGGCACAGGATGGCTGCATGGGGCTGGTAGAAGCCCCAGGTAAGTGAAACTTTTTTTTTTTTTTAGCTTGGACCTTCCCTTTAAGCTGGCCATACACTGGCCCGATTTGCGCCCGTTTCGACAGCAGATTTGATCACTGGGATTGAATCTGCTGCCAATCGTTCGCGCTAAACGCACCGCCGATCCAATTTCCTCCCGAATAGGATCGGTCCGTCGATCGCGCCGTGCGGGAAATTACCCTCGATCGCCCACGGGTAGGCAGCGCATCGTTGGCGGCGGCGGATCCGATCAAGTATACATTACCTGACGCTGGCTCCCGGGCATCTTCTCCGCGCTGCACCGCTCTGTTCCTGCTTCCATCCCAGCGTACATTAACTTCCTGTGTCACTCCAGTGACCAGGAAGTTCATATAGAGGGCGCTCTATTTTAACTTCCTGGTCACGGAGTGACACAGTGTTCGCTGGGATGCGGTGCGGGATGTGGTGCAGCACGGAGAAGAGGACCCGGAGCCAGCTTCAGGTAATGTGTAGGGGGGGGGGGGGGCAGGCGGCAGGAGCAGCTCAACAGATTGTGATCGGTTTCAGCCTGAAACCGATTCACAATCTGTTTGCAGTAAGGCAGCCATACGATCCCTCTCTGATCAGATTAGATCAGATAGGGATCTGTCAGTTGGACGATCTAATGGCAAATCGACCAGTGTATGGCTACCTTTAGTATTTAGCATTTAAGCAAGACATTATTTCTCTTAGGTTACTGAATCTAGTTCAAGGAGAATCCCTAAGGGTGTCTGCCAAGGTTGCGGTTGTAAAGGCAGCCTTTACATTCTTGTCTTTCTCCTGGACCAATGCAAACCTACACTGCTTTCCTTACCACAGTTAAGGCTCGGTTCCCACTTGTGCCGGATCAGTAGGAGGGACAGTGTAATATCCACTCCGATGGTCCGACTGGAGCCAGGGCAGGTGCACTCCCCCATAGGCTATATATGGGGGAACGCATCTGCCTGCCTGGGATTATTGCAGTCCACTTACCTCCACAGATCCCGCGGATCCGTTGCAGAGTGCCAATTATGAGCAGTTCCTATTTATAAAATGGGAGCTGTTTATTGTCCATTTAGAAGTAAGTGGGGAACAGACAAAAAAATGTTCGTTCTCCGCTCAAGCGGGAACAGAGCCTAAATAAGGAGGAAGGCAAGCAAGCGGAGATTTATCTACATGTGGGCTGCATCCATGTGGAAACACTGTCAGTGAGATTTGGAAGCTATACTGCCAGGCTAGGTTATTATTTGCAAAGTTGGCTATGGCCAATGCAACCAGAGCTTGGCTGCTTCTGAGGATACTGGAGTACCTGCTATTCTTCGCCGGAGAGCCCCCTCTGTGTGGAGGTAGCTGAGATGCTATCTGCTGAACATAGAGTTGATGCGGCCGGGCCGTGGGATTGTTGGGACTGGTTTGTTCAGCTTTGTCCCCACACCTTCCGGCTTGATGAGTAGATTATTCAAATAACAAGGACGGAAAAGAGGCAGATACGGCTTTCACTTTTTGTCAGAAAAGCAATTGAATGCAGCCACATTTATTGATTAAAGTATTTATATAGCGCTGACATATTAGGTAGTGCTGTACAGAGTATATGGTCTTGTCGCTAACTGTCCCTCAGAGGGACTCACAATCTAGTACCTATCATAGTCCTATGTCTATGTATTTATCATGTAGTATATGTATCGTAGCCTAGAGCCAATTTAGGGGGAAGCCAATTAACTTATTTGGATGGTTTTTTTTGGGGGGAGGGGAGGGGATATGTGAGAGGAAACTGGAGTGCCCGGAGGAAACCCACGCAGACATGGGGAGAACATACAAACTCTCTGCAGATAGTGCCTTGGCTGGGATTCAAACCGGGGACCCAGCGCTGCAAGGCGAGATTGCTAACCACTACGCCACCGTGCTGCCCTGAACATTTCTAACGCTTACATTATTGTAGAGCCATGTGATTTCAGAACAGATGAGAAATAACCGGAACAACATTTCGGTGTATATACAGTTTTTTAACAGACCCTCTCATAATCAGCAAAAAATGCCGGTCTCTAGTATATTTGTCCTACCGATTTAGTATGTAGTAATGTAGACATTGGGCATTTTTAATATCCTGCTTTGCATTATTTGAATAAGTTGGGCTAGTGATGCTTTTCTTCATCTTACATGTGTAGATATTGTAACTGGCCCGCTATTTCACTATTAAATGTGATCATTGATTCTTTGCAGTTCAAAGAGGAGATTTCTAGGAAGTTTAAAGCCAAAAAGGATCAGCTGGTACTGATCTTTGCCGGGAAGATCTTGAAAGACGGAGACACACTGAACCAGCACAGCATCAAAGATGGCCTCACTGTACACTTAGTGATCAAGACCGCACAAAAGTAAGTGATTACTTCTATGCAGGAATATCACCGGGAGGGGGGGAGGTTGGGCTGCACGATTTTAGGGAAAAATCGAAATTGCGATTTTTCTCTCAGAAATTTTTTTTTCAAATGCTGGGGGGGTCCGCTGTCTGCCCGGTCCGCTGTCTGTAATACTTTGCTGCTGGCCCCGCTGTGCGCGGATTGGCCAGAAGCAGTGAATATGTATGAGTGTTAATGAGGGGGGCGGGGCGGATCCACTCCAGCGAGCGGCCGGGCACATACAGCATTACCAATCAGTAGCTAGCGATGGAATGACGGCAGCGGTAGGCGGAGCTGTATGCTCTGTACAGCTCCGCCTACCACTGCCGTCATTCCATAGCTAGCCAGTGATTGGTAATGCTGCTGTATGTGCCCGGCCGCTCGCTCGAGTGGATCCGCCCCCCGCTCATTAACACTCATACATATTCACTGCTTTTGGCCAATCCGCGCACAGCGGGGCCAGAAGCAAAGTATTACAGACAGCGAACCGGGCAGTGCGGACCGGATTGGTCAGAAGCAGTGAATATGTATGAGCGGGGGGCGGATCCACTCGAGCGGCCGGGCAGATACAGCATTACCAATCACTGGCTAGCGATGGAATGACGGCAGTGGTAGGCAGAGCTGTACAGAGCATACAGCTCCGCCTACCGCTGCTGTCATTCCATCGCTAGCCAGTGATTGGTAATGCTGTATGTGCCCGGCCGCTCGCTGGAGTGGATCCGCCCCCCCAGCCCCGCTCATTAACACTCATACATATTCACTGCTTCTGGCCAATCCGCGCACAGCGGGGCCACAAGCAAAGTATTAAACAGCGGACCGAAAAACCGATGGTACTGACGATCAGCAGATCGTCTTGCCACTAACCGCGGTTTCGGTTTTAAACCGAAAAACCGTGCAGCCCTCGGGGGGGGGGGGGGGGGGGGCGGTGTTGGGGTTGCAGGGAGTATGTGAGAGTATTACTCTTATAAGGGGTCTGTAGTGAAAATAACAGAATTAATTGAATTGCTTATTTTTTACAATATTTATAGATTTAGCCAGTGTTTCCCCACTGTAAAATCTTACCTCATGCTGATTTGCCTTCTGAAATTTATCACTGGTGGCAACATCTTTAGTTCTGCCAGGTGATCTGTATGGAATGTTTTTTACTGAGAGTTCTATGCACGGGGGGAGGTATTGCTTGCCTGGCAGTTGGAAAAAGCTGTTATTTCCTACAATGCAACAAGGTTTACAGACAGCAAACTGTCAGGACCATGGTCATGACCTCACACTGCCATACAAACCCCGATGATCTATTCGAGAAAAGGTAAAGATTTATTGTGGGAAAGGTGGTATCAGCAGCTGATTGGAATGAAGTTCAATTCTAGGTTAAAGTTTCTATTTAGGTTTTAACTGAGGATGAAATATTTATTTGCTATAGTGAGTCTGTTTACATTTTTCACATGGAATCAGCTATACAGCACATGGACACCCAAGATGTGTCACAAGCCAAGTACACAAGGTTATTTGCCCCCTCCTAATATACTTTACCCGTTACCAGAGGCCTGAAGCTCCGTATTCGCAGTAGATAATGGCCACCTCTGCTGAGAATCTAGTGTTAGTCCATTGGTCTCGACGCCATGGCTAGTGATCAGCCCAATGGATCGACTTGGCCGATAGCATTGTTCTCTTCACTCACCCCACCCGCTTCATGATGCTCCTTGTAGACACCCTCCACCCACATAGGAACAGAACACATGGCTAGCCTGAAGTCTAGTGACACGTCTGTAAAGCGCTGGCCCTGTACTGTCACCTGAAGGATCCAGTCCTGAATCCCACTGGGCAACTTGTCATGTGTGTGTACAGGAGGATTAAGTGTATTAGGTGTCCCTCCCCACCTAACAAAATTGACCGATTACATCAATTTTGGTTAGATGAATGTTTATACATGAACTGGCCGCATGACAGTGAACTTGGAGCACTAGTGGCCAGTTTGGAAACTGCCAGAAAGACGCAGGGACTGGAACGAGCAGACAAAAATATACTCCAACGCCTGCTTTGTGCATTGGGGGGGAGAATTGGATTATTGCAGCTTCTGACCTATTTTTGTTGCCAAAAGTGGGGGGTGGGCTTATGCAAGTGTTTACCTATGTGCGAGTATATACAGTAAGTTCTCGAACATAAAAATCAAGCTGCATTCCATAGATGCAGTCATTTCTTGCTGCTGGTCACACACTTGCAGAAAGACCTGGCCTATATGTCCTATCAACAGTATAAGCATACACTCAATTAAATGTGCAGTACAGTGCTGCAAAGTGTCGTTCTAATTTAGAGCATGCTGTCACATGCAATGGATATTTTTATTTCCCACCTGTTTGGTTATAGAAATTCGGCACATTCAGGCCTTCTTGCACATTTTCTCCAGTAAACCATCTGCACTATTAATCTACTAAAAATGTGCAAGGTCAGTCTGGCCAGCATGACAGATGGAATCTGATTGCTAGCACTACACCCATGTTTTTGTCTCAATATAAAAAGCTATTCTATTAAAAAAAAAAACCCTAATCGCTGGGCCAGTGCTGACTTATTCTGTAACTGACAGAGCAGTGCCCAATCATAGGCCATGAGAGCTCAGGACTGGAAGCAGTGTTGTAGTCCTATAGTTACATAGTTATTTGGGTTGAAAAGACATACGTCCATCGAGTTCAACCAGAGAAAAAAGTACAACACCAGCCTGCTCCCTCACATAGCCCTGTTGATCCAGAGGAAGGCTAATAACCCTTACAAAGCACGGTCCAATTAGCCCCAAAAGGGAAAAAAATCCTTCCCGACTCCAGATGGCAATCAGATAAAATCCCTGGATCAGCATCATTAGGCATTACCTAGTAATTGTAGCCATGGATGTCTTTCAACGCAAAGAAAGCATCTAAGCCCCCTTTAAATGCAGGTATAGAGTTTGCCATATCTACTTCCTGTGGCAATGCATTTCACATCTTAATCACTCTTACTGTAAAGAACCCTTTCCTAAATAAATGGATAAAATGTTTTCCTCCATGCGCAGATCGCTCAAAAAACAGCCTTATCAGTCCACCGACAGACTGTACACACGCTGTACTGTCTGCTACAAACCCGCCCAGCGGGAGGTGACGACGGACCCGTCGTTGCCTTTGATCAGACGTGTGTACAAGCCTTTAGGCGTCTTTTTTCTCTAGACTAAATAAACCCAGTTTATCTAACCTTTCTTGGTAAGCGAGACCTTCCATCCCACGTATCAATTTTGTTGCTCATCTCTGCACCTGCTCTAAAACTGCAATATCTTTCCTGTAATTCCATATTCCAGATGTGGCCTTACTAGAAAGTTAAACAGGGGCAATATTATGCTAGCATCTCGAGTTTTTATTTCCCTTTTAATGCATTCCAAAATGTTGTTAGCTTTAGCTGCAGCGGCTTGGCATTGAGTGTGATTATTTAACTTGTTGTCGATGAGTACTCCTAAGCCCTTCTCCAAGTTTGATGTCCCCAACTGTATCCCATTTATTTTTTATGGTGCTAGACCATTGGTACGTTCAAAATGCATGACTTTACATTTTTCAACATTGAATTTCATCTGCCATTTATGTGCCCATATAGCCATCCTATCCAGATCCTGTTGCAATATGTCTCTATCTTTCTGAGAGTTGATGATTCTGCACAATTTTGTATCTGCAAAAATAGCAACATTGCTCACTACTGAATCTACTAGGTCATTAATAAATAAATTGAAGAGCACTGGATCCAGTACAGACCGCTGTGGGACCCCACTTTGTTTTCTGTCCATTAGCCAGTTCCCTATCCATGCACACAGACTCTTCCCCAGTCCTTGCATCCTCAACTTTTGCACCAGACTTTTGTGGAGAACAGTGTCGAAGGCCTTTGCAAAGTCCAAGTATATCACATCTACAGCATTCCCAATATCCACATTAGCGTTCACGACCTCATAAAAGCTGAGCATGTTAGTCAAACAGGACCTGTCTTTAGTAAACCCATGTTGATGCTGAGAAATAAGATTTTCTACTATGAAGTCATGTATAGTATCTCTTAGTAACCCCTCAAATAGTTTGCATACAACTGATAAGCTTACAGGTCTATAATTTCCTGGATCTGATTTTTTTGCCCTTCTTAACCTCCTTGCCGGTTATCCTGAGCTGAGCTCGGGGTAACCCGCGCAGGAGGATTGCTCAGGCCCCCGTTGGGCTGATTTTCACAATTTTTCTTTTTATTGCACGCAGCTAGCACTTTGCTAGCTGCGTGCATAACTCGCTCGCCGCTACCCGCCGCGCCAATCAGTGCCAGGCAGCGCTGAGGGGTGGATCGGGACTCCCTCTGACTTCATAACGTCGGTGACGTCATCGCAATCGTCGCCATGCAGGAAATCCCGTTCTGAACGGGATTTCCTGCTTGCGCAGATCGCCGGAGGTGATCGGAGTGGGTGGGGGGAATGCTGCTGCTCAGCGGCTATCATGTAGCTAGCGCTAGGCTAGCTACATGATTTTAAAAAAATAAGTACTGCGCTGCCCCCTTGCCGCAATAATTGGAACGGCAAGGGGGTTAAATAATGGAAAAAACGTGGGCTGTACGCCAATCCACTTGGACTCTGCCAGTTGAGAGTCACAAAAGATAAGATAAAGGGGTTTATCTATAACTGCACTTCATTCCCTTAGGACCCGAGGATGCATGCCATCCGGGCCAGGTGCCTTGTCTATTTTTAATTTATTTAGTCTTGCCTTCACTTCTTCCTGCGTTAAGTATTTAATATTACAGTTGGAAGATTGAGACTCTTCTGCCTCTGTAGTTTGCAACAGGGATGTTTCCCTTGTGAAGACAGAAGCAAAGAAAGCATTTAATAACTCTGCCTTACCGTGGGCATCCACCATTGAGTCGTCCAACCCCCACCCCCCCTCATCCTTTAGGAGTCCAATACAGTCAACCTTTCTTTTATTTTTTCTTATCCAGATTTTGTGATCTCAATTTTAGTTAAATACTGACTTTCATTCTCCTTTTGGTCTATGACAGTTCCATATGTGACTTGCCAGTGACATATCACAATTGTATAGGCAGTACAATGGGCAAGGAGTGGCTTGTCTGTAAAACAATGAATTTTAACAAAACTGGAAGTAGACGGAAAATATTGTAAACTAGCCGTCAGGCCTGTTGCATTAATGGGTGCTAGTTTGATGTGTGGGGTCGTATTGCATGCACCCGCTACCCCTGCGTGTCATTGGAAGCAAACTCTGCACGCTCACCCACAGCCGCAACCTCTGTTCACCCATGGCCTCGGCCCTGCACATGCGCACCACAGTGACACACGTTGACGCAGACACCTGACATTTTACTAGGTAAGATTGTGTTATATGTTAAAAAAATAGTATTTCTAACCAAAGCGATAATTTTATTTGCAGGTCTCAGGACCCTTCGACTGCAGCTGCCACCACTGCCGCAGTTGCTGCCTCCACCGCCGACTCCTCTCCACCAACACCAGATGACCCTACCCCTTCGCAACCTGCTGCCTCTGCATCTGATGGAGCTGCCACTAGAGGGAGCTCTGGGAGCACCGCCCCTGCAGACAGAACAGACCCTCCCACTATCTTATGTAAGTGTGACTTCTTTGCCAGAAATGAGCCCTAAAACAGTGTGAAAAGCTACTCGAAGTGATACATATAATCAAATTTCTTGCTAATGTAATAGTGTGGGGCCAATCAAACCTACAAAAGTGTATGTGTTGAAGCAAGCAGAGCATGGAGATGTGCAGCAGGGTGTAAGAAAACTTTATCTGCATTGGGGAAACTTCACCTAAAACAAAAAGCCAGTTGATGGTGAATGCAACCAGTGTGATTTGCTTAGGAGCTCACACAGCACAAGGTGGCAAATGCAAGGAATCCAGAAACCTTGCAAGTATGACACCTGGACTAGGATGATCCATACAGCTGTGGCGATTCCAGTATGTTTTTTCCAGGTCTAGCAGTCTGTCATAGCACTACAAAAGGAGCCTGAAGAAACTTATCCTCTATAATAAAACCCCTGTGTCCCTGCGTGTGCTGTCTGTGTAGCTGGTCCGTACTCTTTGCTACTGCGCATGTGCTCAGCACGGACCAAGCCTCACAGAGTGCACAGTAAAATACAGAGGTGATAAACAGACCCTAGAGCCTGTTTTTAAACAGGCTTGGGTCTACTAGTTGTTGTATAAAGAGCAGCTGGCGTCTGCTGCATTGAGCTGCAGTGGAAGTACAAACTTTATCAAATGTAAATCTTAGTATTGAGCCAACAGTCCATAGCCGTGTTTCTTAGCCCTATGCTCAAAGCCCACCAACAGTAGATGTTTTGCAGGAAACTGATCATATTTACAGGTGGGGTAATTAGTGTCTCTGCAGTGCTGATTAACTCCCTCTGAGGATTTCCCCAAAACATGCACTGTTCGTGGGCCCTGGGGACTGGGTTGGGAAACGCTGGTTAACAGCATCCAGCCTCCTTGAACATGAAGATCAAGAACTGAGCTCTAGTTTGAGGGAATGTTGCCCAAAAGGAATGATCTCTTATAAGACTTAAGGTGCCCATACACTCGTCAGATTGGCAGCAGATAGATAAGAAATGCATCTGATGATCTATCTGATGCGTTTTTAGAACATTTTTTTACCAGGATAGAATTCCAATAGATTTCAGTTTGAAATCTATTGAAATTCGATCTGATGGCATTTTTTTGCCATCAGATTTCCATTAAGGCCAATGCAAACTGATAAGCAATCTCATCAGATCGACCTAAATTTTCCACCCTGCAAGTTCGATGGAAATCCATCGAAATCGGCCGTCGATCGGTCGATTGGCCAACCGATTTGCAATCGATTGATCGATCGGGATCGATCGGTCGGCCAGAAAATCGGCTGAGTGTATGGGCTGCTTTAGAGCCTTGAGGGCTGCTTTATCTCCTTGTGAATGATAGGATGAATGACCATACCAGCCTGCAGGAGAGTAGATATGGTTGATTACATATCTTTCATTCTTGCAGGAATAAGGTTGAGGTGCACTTAGCAACACCTGTGCCGCGGAGTCCTTTTTTTATTTTTCCTCCTCCCCCGTACTGGTGGAAAAGCCACTGCATTATGCGCCACTCTTTGTCCCTCTGTCCCCCTCCATAGCAACAAATTTTGTTTTCAGTTTTGAGCTGCCTTTTTTTTTTTTTTCTTCAATTTTTTTGCTGTAATGATCCTTTAAGGAAACCTGTCAGTATAGTGGCAGTGTCCCATGATGCCATTGTGTAAATCGCCAGGTGTTCTGCTAGTTCTGGAGCATGCAGGGGTGTTTCTGCTCCAGAACTGGCACCATTTTTTGGATGCTTGGCAATACCACCCTCAGCTTGGCAGACACTCGATATACATTGTTCCTTTATAGGTGCCACTGTCTTCATTACAATGAAGTAAACTTCCACTGATGAGAACATTTTGCGATGTATCATTTTTTTTGTTTTTCAGCTGGCTTTGGAGGCCTAGCTGGATTGGGCAACCTGGGCATGGGTTCTGCCAACTTTATGGAGCTCCAGCAGCAGATGCAGCGCCAACTCATGTCCAACCCAGAAATGCTTTCTCAAATAATGGAGAACCCACTAGTGCAGAATATGATGTCTAACCCAGATCTCATGAGACAGATGATCATGGCTAACCCTCAGATGCAGCAATTGATGGAGAGGAACCCTGAAATCAGTCACATGCTAAACAACCCTGAGCTCATGAGACAGGTAAGTGGACATATAGTTTATTTGCTCCTTTCTTTCCAGTTGTACTGACCTAATCTCAGTTGCTGACAGTAGTAGAACCTCTTGTTTTTAGCAGTTTTATTTCATGGTGATCTGGTTTTGTTTGTAAAGCAGAGAAAACAGTTAAAGGACTTCCGAGGTGACTACTTGAATCTATTTTACTCACCTGGGGTGTCTCCCAGCCCCTAGAAGCCATTTCAATCCGTCGCCGCAGCTCTGGTTGTCCTCCGTGTCCCACTGGCCAACCGTAAAGATTGCCAGCGGGTCAGCTCTAATGTGTGGGTGGTCATGCAGACGCAGTACGTGCCCGGTGATGTGGATGCGCAGGAGCGCCAATCCGCAGGTTGGCAATCTTTACGGGGGTCCAGCGAGACACAGAGGAGGACCGGAGCTGCGGCGAGGTACAGAAATGGCTTTTAGGGTCTGGAAGAAGCCCAAGGTGAGTAAAGTCCTTTAAAGAGGAACTCCAGTGAAAATAATGTAATAAAGTGCTTCATTTTTACAATAATTATGTATAAATGATTTAGTCAGTGTTTGCCCATTGTAAAATATTTTAAATCCCTGATTTACATTCTGACATTTATTACATGGTGACATTTTTACTGTTGGCAGGTGAGGTAGCTGCTGCATACTTTTTCTGGCAGTTGGAAACAGCTGTAAACAGCTATTTCCCACAATGCAGCAAGGTTCCCAGACAGGAAACTGCCAGGAGTAAATACTCGAGAGTTTCTTGTGGGAGGGGTTTCACCACAATATCAGTCATACAGCGCCCCCTGATGGTCTGTGTTTGAAAAGGAATAGATTTCTCATGTAAAAGGGGGTATCAGCTACTGATTGGGATAAAGTTCAATTCTTGGTCTGAGTTTCTCTTGAAGTAATTTAACCTGTTCCATCACTGAGTAATAGTTGGTCTGAAAAAGGTTTTAGATAGTCTAATGGTTGACTCCTCTTTTGTCAAATGTAGTAATGTAGCTCAGTGTGTGACTCTCAAAAGACCTGTGTGGTAACACTCTCAAATTGGGCCCACCGTAGTAATTCAAAAGGCTCATCAAATCGTTAGGGGCCCAGACTATAGAGCCCTATAATCCATGGAGTTCTCCTTTATCTAGCACTATCCCTTACTCTGACTTCATCCATACATAGTGGTATACCATCGGGCATTAATATAAAAGAACAGGGTCTCAGTGTCTACCGTCTATAGATTCCTTTTATTTCCACCAGGTACATAAAACACGTACTGACATTGCGGGTCTGTACAACAGAACCCACATGTATCAAAGTGTTTCAACACATCAAGGTACAAATAGATAGGCTGCCTCCTCTCCTTCCAAAAGGTTTCACTTTACACTTCATTAAGCACAAGGTGAAACCAATTGGGTGGAGAGGAGACACCTTCTCTTTTATTTGTACCTTGATGTTTTTTGTTTTGTTTTCGGGTTAAACTTGATGGAGTTGTCTTAAAAAAGAATGCTTTGGTTGCCTCACATTTTTATGCAATCCTTTTGTTCATCCCACTGAATTAAAGCTGATTTGTTTCATTTAAAGGACAACTGTAATGAGTGATATGTAGGCTGCCATATTTATTTCCTTTTAAGCAATACCAGTTGTCTGGCAGGACTGCTGATCCTCTACCTCTAATACGTTCAGCCATAGACCCTGAACAAGCATATGTAGATCAGCTGTTTCTGACATTGTCAGATATCACAAGATTAGCTGCCTGCTTGTTTCTGGTGTGATTCAGTCACTACTGCAGCCTAATAGATCAGCAGGGCTGCCACTTGTTTAAAAGGAAATAAATATGGCAGCCTCTATAGACCTCTCACTTCAGTTGTCCTTCAAAATTAAGGCTAGTTACACACCAGGACGTTGCGTTTAGGGGACGTTATAGGGCACATAACGTGCCCCTAACGCCTGGTGCTCTCTGGTGTGGACGTCGGAGTGAGCCGCATTGTGCAGCTCACTCTGGCGTCCGTGATACATACTCTTGGACACATGCGGCATCACGTGGTCCCGCCTGGCCTAGCGCCGCACAGAGCGGCCGCTCCAGGAAGTAAACACTGCACGTCACTGAGTGCAGTGAATATTAATTAGCCATGTGCCCGGCCGCTCTCCCCTCCTCCCCAACATGACTGAGCATGTGCAAACAGTCTAACGCGGCTTAGCCGCGTAGAACGCACAGCATGCAGCACTTTGCTGCGTTACAATGCAACGCAACGTGGGCAGTGTGAACAGCCCACTTGTGTTACATTGCTGTGCGTTGGGGGAGTGTTACAGGCTGCACTAACATGCGCCTGTAACTTCCCTGTGTGCAAGAAGCCTAAAGGGCAACTGAAGTGAGAGGGATATGGAGGCTGCCATATTTATTATTTATTTATTTACAGTGGTGTGAAAAACTATTTGCCCCTTCCTGATTTTTTATTCTTTTGCATGTTTGTCACACTTAAATGTTTCTGCTCATCAAAAACCGTTAACTATTAGTCAAAGATAACATAATTGAACTCAAAATGCAGTTTTAAATGATGTTTTTTATTATTTAGTGAGAAAAAAAACTCCAAATCTACATGGCCCTGTGTGAAAAAGTGATTGCCCCCCTTGTTAAAAAATAACTTAACTGTGGTTTATCACACCTGAGTTCAATTTCTGTAGTCACCTCCAGGCCTGATTGCTGCCACACCTGATTCAATCAAGAAATCACTTAAATAGGAGCTATCTGACACAGAGAAGTAGACCAAAAGCACCTCAAAAGCTAGACACCATGTCAAGATCCAAAGAAATTCAGGAACAAATGAAAACAAAAGTACTGTAATTGAGATCGATCAGTCTGGTAAAGGTTATAAAGCCATTTCTAAAGCTTTGGGACTCCAGCGAACCACAGTGAGAGCCATTATCCACAAATGGCAAAAACAAGGAACAGTGATGAACCTTCACAGGAGTGGCCGGCCGACCAAAATTACTCCCAAGAGTGCAGAGAAAACTCATCCGAGAGGCCACGAAAGACCCCAGGACAACATCTAAAGAACTGCAGGCCTCACTTGCCTCAATTGAGGTCAGTGTTCACGACTCCACCATAAGAAAGAGACTGGGCAAAAACGGCCTGCATGGCAGATATCCAAGGCGCAAACCACTTTTAAGTAAAAAGAACATTAAGGCTCGTCTCAATTTTGCTAAAAAAAACATCTCCATGATTGCAAAGACTTTTGGCAAAATACCTTGTGGACCGACGAGTCAAAAGTTGAACTTTTTGGAAGGTACGTGTCCCGTTACATCTGGCGTAGAAGTAACGCAGCATTTCAGCAAAAGAACATCATACCAACAGTAAAATATAGTGGTGTTAGTGTGATGGTCTGGGGTTATTTTGCTGCTTCAGGACCTGGAAGACTTGCTGTGATAGATGGAACCATGAATTCTACTGTCTACCAAAAAATCCTGAAGGAGAATGTCCGGCCACCTGTTCGTCAACTCAAGCTGAAGCAATTTTGGGTGCTGCTGCAGGACAATGACCCAAAACACACCAGCAAATCCACCTCTGACTGGCTGAAGAAAAACAAAATGAAGACTTTGGAGTGCCCTAGTCAAAGTCCTGACCTGAATCCTATTGAGATGGTGTGGCATGACCTTAAAAAGGCGTTTCATGCTAGAAAACCCTCAAATAAAGCTGAATTACAACAATTCTGCAAAGATGAGTTGGCCAAAATTCCTCCAGAGCGCTGTAAAAGACTTATTGCAAGTTATCGCAAACGCTTGATTGCAGTTATTGCTGCTAAGGGTGGCCCAAACAGTTATTAGGTTCAGGGGGCAATTTCTTTTTCACACAGGGCCATGTAGGTTTTGAGTTTTTTTTCTCACTAAATAATAAAAACCATCATTTAAAACTGCATTTTGTGTTCAGTTATGTTATCTTTGACTAATGGTTAACGGTTTTTGATGAGCAGAAACATTTAAGTGTGACAAACATGCAAAAGAATAAGAAATCAGGAAGTGGGCAAATAGTTTTTCACACCACTGTATTTATTTTTTAAGCAATGCCAGTTGCTTGGCAGCCCTGCTGATTTTCTGCCTCTAATACATTTAGCCATAGACCCTGAACAAGCATGCACCACATCATGCGTTTCTGCAGGCAGCTTCCATATACCTTTCACTTCAGTTGTCTGTTACTTGTGGTAAAGTACAGAACCAAAGTTAGAAAAATGTTGTCTCTGTTGAAATATTTATGGACCTAACAGCATGTGGCTCCTGTTGTATGGACCCTGGAGTGTAAGTATTGTGTTTTGTGTACCTGGTGGAAATAAAAGGCTATCTGTTGCCAACAGATAGATCCCTCTCAGATCATTATCTGATCAGAGAATCCCACCACACACTGTACAGTTTTTCAATAGAATCCAGCATGAAATTGAAGATCTGTGGGCACTGCCTGCCAGGTTTCACCATCTGTGTACTCAGCTGCAATTGGCAGAAATTAATTGGAAATTATTTGCAGCATCTATTTCTAGCCAATTTGATCAAATGATAGAATGAATCAGCTATTGATAAGAAAAATCGACCAGTGTATGGCCACCTTTTTAGTGTTCTATAAATCTTGTAGAGTGGGAAAAGTTAAAATCTCTACCCAGCACAAATGTCCGGCTGTAATCGCAGGCCAAATTCTGTGCTTAGAGTGGGTTCCATGGCTCCCCTAAGGTTAATATAATTACAGTTACTGTATGTACATAGTGGAGTATAGTACCATTTTTAACATCGAGTCTCAAGCAACCAGAAGGCACATCTGGCATTAGCCGATCCCCGTCGGTAACAGACACTCTACAGCAGGGGTGCCTCCACTTTTTCAGCTCGCAATCTAATTATGAAGTTGTAGAGATCTACCAACACAACCCTTTCCCCAAACCTCCCAACCCACCACCACATTATCAAACTTTGTATTCTACACGCCCCCCCCCCCCCCCCCACCCCCTCCAACAAAAAGTTGGGCCCCGCATTGATATAAAGTTCCCACACAGTGCCCACCTAGAAACAAAATGGCAGGTACTCCCCTGCAACCTCCTGGTTTTCTCTCCTCTTTTCACCTTGCTTTATTCAGGCACTTTCCGGTGCAGCTGACTGTAGACTGGCCAATGTGGGACATGATTTGCCGCTGAATTACTGAGGGGGCATGGCCACATCGCTCCTTGTGTACAGCCTGGAGGGGAGGGGCCATGGACACTGTCTCTCACTTGCCTTGCCTCTCACCTCAATGCCTCTGGCTGGCCGTGTGCTGCTCTGCATGGGGCAGATCCCCCACCCCCTTGCATGACTGTCTGTTTGCCATAAGTGCCTGTGCAAAAGGTCTCAACCAATTTAAAGTGGATTTAAGAAACCAGCCTGTCCATTTCAGGAGCCAAGACATTTTTGGGAGCTAGTGTCATTGACAGGAAACTGATAAGTGTAAAGTGGTGTCAGCTCTAATTAGTATGCTGTTCTGCACTGCTTTACAGTGTCCACAAATACTCTTCTGCTCCGCCAGTACTCAGTGTCTCTTCCTGCTCTCTGCAAACTTCCGTGTCCTCTACTGTTCCATATGTGATCTGTAGATCCGTTTTGCTTTTTACTGCTTTTGTGGATGTGCACCCTGGATGTTAGCAGGATCGGCAATAGATCTACAGAGAATGAATCTCGTATGTGATTTAGATACATGAATAAAGCTAAAAGTTTTGAATTAGGATAATGCCATTTACTAGGATGGTCAGTTTCCCTGATATGTAATAACTGCATTGTATGGAAGTTTGAGGATCATGTAATAAAACCACGACTTCACTTATTTTCTAGGACATTTACAGTCTGGCACATGTAAACTGAAAATACATTATAAGCCGTATAGTTCTGTATGCATTTTTCCTAAATCAGTGTCTGTGTAATTTCCCCACGTAGTAGTAGTAGTAATTACTATTTTCTGTCCTGTTCATTTGCAATAAGCAAACAAGCCTCATCTTCTGTACTGGAGATCAAAGGGCAACATATATGCTTTTAGAATATATGATAGTTTATATTAGAGTAGAGGTGATATTTTGACTTTAATTACAATGTATCTTACAGAGAGAATCTGTTTTAATGACCACATCAGGTGTAAAGACCTGGGAACTGATTCCTACCTCATGAGTTTAAAAAAAAAATCTTCTGGTGGTTTAATTCCTTTCAAGCAGAGATAACCATTCTAAAACGTGACATTCGACAGACCTTGAGTTAAAATCTATGATGCTAACTTTATAATTATCTATTGCTTCTTCAAGACCATGGAGTTGGCTCGCAACCCCGCCATGATGCAAGAGATGATGAGGAACCAGGACCGAGCGCTGAGCAACCTGGAGAGCATCCCTGGTGGCTACAATGCCTTGCGCCGCATGTACACTGATATACAGGAGCCCATGTTCAGCGCAGCCAGAGAACAGGTAACCACTGGCTGCTTGTCTGCCTGTCAACCATCAGAGGGCGCACACGTGCCTGTCTTTACTACAGTGTACAGCATTTGTAGCCTTCAGCAAGCTGTGTAATGAATATTTTATGTGTATCCTGGGTCTTAAAGATACTTCATTTATTACATGTAATTACTAGTTAGCAGGTTTAACTGAAGCGTACATAAATAACCATCATGAGACCTCTACAAATTATGTGTGCATAATTATACATAACACAGACTACAGTGCTTTGAAGAATACATATAGGTCTAGATTGTTGCTGTATACTACATCATTTCTTGCATATATTATTGTTAATTAGAACATACTGTCAAAGCTAATAGACAAGAATGAATTTGACTGATTTGGCTTATATTTAGTAATTATTAGTAAATTATTTTTGTTGGAAGTCATAGATTGTTTATACATATTATGGTAACTCCTTAAAGGGAACCAGAGATGAACAGTCTTTAAAAAAATGGAAAAAGATGTTATACATACCTTGGGGCTTCCTCCAGCACTATAAGCCTGGATTGCTCCCACGCCGCCGTCCTCCGTTGCCTCTATCTTCCGGCAGGCACGGCCAATTGTACGCAAGCGCAGGGACTCCCTCCATATCTTTACGCATGCGCCTGCGCAGTATGGAGGGAGCGCACTGCATTTGTGTCGACTGGCCGAAATGATGGGACCCGCTACCGGTGGATAGAGGCAGCAGAGGACGGCGGCGTGGGAGCGATCCAGGCTGATGGGGCTGGAGGAAGCCCCAGGTATGTATAACATCTTTTTTCTGTCGTCTCTGGTTCTCCTTAACAGCCAGAAGATGTTTTGCTGTTTTTTAGTGCTGCATCAGTTTTAAGAGTGATAACCTTGGAATTCTGCATTCAAGCTGGAAATGAGCGGTGTAAACTTTTTCTGCTCTGATATCGAGCACAAGCTTGGTGGGAGTTAATTATGAGGAGTGTCAAAACTGCATATATTTGCATCCAACGTTATAAACTGCTGTAATTATGATTAGTAATTCTTGGGGCAATGTCACATGCAGAGTCACCAGGGGAGCCTCAGGCACTGTACTTCAAATTGTGGTCTTGCAAAGGATGTGTATAAGAGCAGTGCCATACTAATGACTTGTTTCTGCCTCACTTTCTTTTAATCCAGAGTTGTACTTACTTTTGGAGTCACTTGGCATTTTAATTGTAAACATTTTAGAATAACAGAATTTAGATGGACTTGATTCGTATTGATTGCAACAGTTGCTGTATCTTCTCATTTTCTTACTCTAATCTTTATTCTTTCAGTTCGGCAGTAATCCCTTTTCTTCTGCTGGTGGCTCAGAGGGTTCAGCCTCTCAACCTCAGCGCACAGAGAACCGTGAGCCTCTCCCCAACCCCTGGAACCCTAATGCATCACCTTCCAGTCAGACGTCTAACAGTGAGGGAAACACTAGTTCCACCACTGCCACCACCACCACTAGCCAGTCCAATTCTACCGTATCTAACCCTTTCGGCATCAACGCTACCAGCCTGGGGTCAGGTATGTTCTGGTTTTGTGTGTTCAGTCACTTGAATGATATCTGAGGGGCAGTGTTGGAATTTCCCAGATTTGTATTTGTCTTCCTCCTCAATAAGGCGCCATGGGACATTTTTTTTTTTTTTTATAATCTTCTTTACCTCCAGTGCCAAAACAAATAACATGTTTGCATGGCTGAAACAAAATTAACCAGGCAAGCCTAACTGCAGGGCTTCAGCTGCAGTAAAGTTACTTAAAGGATCCGATATAGCAGACCCAACACTCTACGGTCTAGTCTCCAATCTATCATTTAATAAGGGTAATTTACTTCATAATCCATGTATGGAAGCTAGGTAGGGGGCAGGATGTATCATGTGCGGCCTGGTATTGTCTGTGGCCGTGTGGGGGCAAAGGTTCAACTGTACTGCTTACAGGCTACTGGAAGGGAAGCAAAATATATACGTACCAACATGATGTATAGGCTCTCCTGTCATCTCCTGGCTTAATACTGGGATAAAGTGAACCCGTGGTGAAAATAAACTGATAAGATAAACAATTACATTTATTCTCCTACTCCTAAAAATGACTTTTTAAAGGAGTTATCAGGCTAACGAAAACGAGGTTTACTCACCTGGGGCTTTCTCCAGCCCCTTGCAGCAGACTTCCCACGCCGACCGCTCTGCTCCCCGCCGCTGTCCCTGCCCTGCCTTACTGCGCCTGCGTAAACCGCTGCTGTCAATCATCGCCACGTGGTCCTCGGCGAGCTGTGCAGGCGCAGAACTACTGCGTATACGCAGTTCGCCGCGGACCACGTAGCGATGATTGACAGTGGCGGCTCGCGCAGGCGCAGTAAGGCCGGCGTGGGACAATCAGCTGGAGAAAGCCCCAGGTGAGTAAAACCTTGTTTTCGTTAGTTAGCCTGATAACTCCTTTAAAGTGAACCGAGCATCATTTTTAACACCCAGTGCAGCTCTATAGCAAATTAAAAATGCATTCTAAAAATGTGGTTTATTATTAAAAAAACCTTTTTCGTTTTACCTCATCGTTTTACATTTAAGGGTTAAAATACACACTTCTTGTGGGACAGAGATCAACAGATAATGGAAGGCTGATAAGAAATCACCTCATTAGACTTAATTGACCACAAACAAATCCTGAGCCTTCCCCATTGTACTTTAAACAGAAAACATAAGACACACTTGAAGAATTTCACACCTAGCCTGAATAAGACATTGTAAAAGCAGCAGGAGTTTTTGAACTCCTGAAACATGGCAGCCCTTTCAGCTATTTGAAGCCAGGAGCTGCTTAGATCACTTTAAGTATCCCAGGGCTTTCTTTTATTTAATTTTTCTTATTTAAACGTGTACAAAGTAAGTTGAATGTTTTATGGTCTCTAATCAGTGGCAGCCTATTAAGTGTCCCAGAGTTACAAAAAGGTCAATAGTTCATGCATTTTATCTCTCCTTGCCCTCAGAATTTGTATTCTGCCAGGAAAACTTGTATGGCTGTAATTTGCTTATCAGTGATGCCTACTATATTCCTGACAAGGTATCGACAAGACAGAAGCTTGTCACTTCCATGCCTAGAAATTAACTCTTTCAGGCAGCAAAATAAAGCAAGTAAAACAGCCTGGTTATTATGTTTTGTACTGTACATACACACGTTTATCTCATCATGTCACATATCACCTCATGTACACTTTAAGCCTCTCTTCGGTTTTGCTGCTGTAACTAAACTGTATTTTTTTAAACTGTACCCCAGAAAAAGCAGCTACATGATCAGAACATGCATTTTTCTGTAGGACAAGGAGGAGTGGGAAAGTGGCTTTCTGAACTCAAAGGGCTTATCACAGGCAGTAGATAAGAGGCAGAGATGCCATCCCAAAGGCAGAAACTGATGTCACTCAGGCAAGAGTAGATAGGATCTTCACATAGCAATTTAAAGATCAAAATTTTAAGAATATAAAGGCCCATACACACGTTGGATTTTTCCGAACGACGGGTCATTTGAACGTCCCGTCGTTCAGTCGTCCGCACGCTAAATCGAGCGTGTGTACAGACTGTCGTTCGGGTGATAAGACTGGTCTTGAGCGATCCGCCCGGCGGACGACTGAACGACGGGACGTTCAAACGACCCGTAGTTCGGGAAAATCCGTCGTGTGTATGGGCCTTAAAGATAATTATTTAAAGGGAGCCTTACTGAACGGAGGGTAAAGAGTTTCACTTACCTGGGGCTATTACCAGCCCCCTGCAGCAGTTCTGTGCTCTCGGAGCCGCTCTGGAATCCTCCGGTCCCCCGCTGTCACTTAGTTTTGATTTTGACAACTCACCAGTTGGCCGGCCGCCATGCGTATTATTGGACGCATTCCCTACTGCAATTAGCGCTGTTGCGTACCGCAACACGTGTGTGTGTGTGTATGTATATATATATATATATATATATATCTATATCGCACATGTAGATATGCAGCAACGCGTATTGTACGCGTTGCGGCTCGCAACAGCGCTAATTGCAGTAGGTAATGCGTCCAATAATACGCATGGCGGGCGGCCGGCCGACTGGTGAGTCGTCAAAAACGAATTCAAAACTCTTTGCCCCCCGTTCAGTTAAGGTTCCCTTTAATAAAGGCTATTGGATTTCAGTCTGGCCACAAGAAAAGCAATAGTGTTCTACTTCTGTAAACAGGGATATACTTTCATTTTGAGGCTGGATGGACACAGTAAGCAAATAAAATGATAATCATTTTGTCATTACCCCTTATGGTGCCTTCATTTTATTTTCTCTCATCAGGTATGTTCAATAGCCCGGAAATGCAGGGTCTGCTGCAGCAGATCTCTGAGAACCCCCAGCTAATGCAGAGTATGATCTCCGCCCCCTATATGCGCAGCATGATGCAGACTCTTGCCCAGAATCCTGACTTTGCTGCACAGGTTGGTCTCTGTCATTTGTCTTCCACTGGCTTACTGGTAGTTAATAGTATCATAAATGAAGTCCAATATTTTTTTCTTCTTCATAATTTTAAAGAAAACCCCAGTGTTTTCATATAGTACATTTTTAAAAAGCTGGTTGCTCGAAATTTGCTAATTATTCCAACAGAGCTACAACCTTCAGCCAGACTACAGACCACAGTGGCTGCTAAAACATACACACAAGAAAAGGGGAGCTTTGCGCATCTTGCTTGAGGACCAAGAAAAAAAGGAAAGAGCAGGTGCTGAGGGGGAGTGGTCAATTTACATACAGTCATTAACCCTCTGCACTCACAACGCTCACAGCATCACTATCTAGTTTTTCCGCTTTCTTTGAGTGCAGAGGGTTAATGATTGATTGTATGTAAATTGACTGTTTTCCCAATTAAAATGTTGGGCCCTTAGCAGCATGAGCACCCTTTCTTGTGTGTATGTTTTAGCAGCCATTGTAGCTGAATGCTGTAGTGCTATTTATCCCTATGCCAGTACAGCCCATTTATTTATTGGTGTAAGTAGTGCAGTTTGTTGCTCCCTGGAGCTTTTAGACTGATTTATGTCCATGCATGTGTTCCCTGTAAGGCTGCTTACACACTAAGACGTTACAGGCGCACGTTAGTGCAGCCTGTAACGCTTCCCCAATGCACAGCAATGTAACACAAGTGGGCTGTTCATACAGCCCACGTTGCGTTACATGTAACGCCGCACGTTCTGCCGAAAGTGCAGCATGCTACGGCGTTACAGCGGCTTAAGCCGCGTTAGACTGTTTGCACATGCTCAGTCATGTTGGGGAGGAGCGGAGAGCGGCCAGGCACATGACTAATTAATATTCACTGCACGTTGTGACGTGCAGTGTTTACTTCCTGGTGCGACCACTCTGTGCAGCGATTGGCCGGCGGGACCACGTGATCCCGCATGCGTCCAAGAGTACGCATCACGGACGCCAGAGTGAGCTGCACAACGTGGCTCACTCTGACGTCCACATCGAAGAGCACCAGGCCTTGCGTTAGGTGCACGTTATGCGAAGTTAACGTAGCACCTAACGCAACGTCTTGGTTCGCAAGTAGCCTAATGGCAGAAACCTGACAGGCCTCAGCGTGAATCTCAGGTTTAAAAGCATGAAATGTTTCCTTCCTTGCTGACTGGTATAGGTAGAGTAGGGACTCTTTTTCTACAGCAGAAACCTCAACACTGGGGAAAGGGTCTAGTACAGAATGCTTTTACATGCAATCCATTTTAGAAGCTAATAGCTTCTATTTCTGCAACAGAGTACAATATGCAACCGAGTACAATATGCAACCTAGTTGTTTTTAGTGTTTCAGCGTGCTGTGATTGTTTTAAAGTGTAACTCCAGCGAAAATTATGTAATAAAAAAGTGCTTCATTTTTACAATAATTATGTATAAATTATTTAGTCAGTGTTTGCCAATTGTAAAAGCTTTCCTCTCCTTGATTTACATTCTGACATTTATCACATGGTGACATTTTTACCGCTGGCAGGTGATGTAAGTCGAAGTACCTGCTACTTGCTTTTTTTGGCAGTTGGAAACAGCTGTAAACAGTTATTTCCCACAATGCAATGAGGTTCACAGACAGGAAAATGGTCCTTACAGTACAGTCTCCTGTGGGAGAGGCTTCACCACAATATCAGACATACAGAGCCCCCTGATGATCCATTTGTGAAAAGGAATAGATTTCTCATGTAAAATGGGGTATTGGCTACTGATTGGGATGAAGTTCAACTCTTGGTCATGGTTTCTCTTTAACCACTTGCTACCCGCCCACTACCTATGGGCGTCGGCAAGGTGGCTCCCCCAGGACCGCGTAATGCCGATCGGCGGCACCTGCGGGACTAATTAGCCGAGGTTTGCGCGTAGGGATGCGTGCGCATCCGCCGGCATTAGGCTTCGCCCACCCGCGACGTCAACCCACTGGCCAGTTGGCAGCACCGGCGGGTTGTTAACACTCCGATCTCTGTTACTAAAGTATAATATACTTTCATACACTTTGATCGAGCGACCACCAGGGGAGGAGGCAGCTGTGTATGTAAAAACACACTCCCTGATCCTGCCCCCCTGTTCGCCGCCCACAGCACCCCTCAGACCCCCCCCCCCCCCCCCAATCACCCGTCAATCACCCCTTGTCACTGTCAACTCCATATTTTAGATTAGGTCCCCCCCCCCCCCCCCCCCGGGGGCTCCTAATCACGACCCCCCCCCCCCCTCTACTGTATTCATCTACTCTCCCCTGTAATCACCCACTGGTCACCTGTCAATCATCCCCTGTTACTGCCACCCATCAGATCAAACCTGATTTTCAGGTGCTTATACCCCTGAACAGTCATTTTGAGGCATTTGGTTTCCAGACTACTCCTCACAGTTTTGGGCCCCTAAAATGCCAGGTTTTTTTTTTTGTCACAAAAAAATGACACTTTGTGAAAAAAAAAAAACAATAAAAATCAATTTCCGCTAAGTTGTGACAAAAAATAAAATCTTCTATGAACTCACCATACTCCTAACGGAATACCTTGGGGTGTCGTCTTGGGGTCACTTGTGGGGTTCCTATACTGCCCTTGATTTTAGGGGCCCTTAACCGTGAGGAGAAGTCTGGAAATCAAATGCCTCAAAATGACCTGTGCAATCCTAAAGGTGCTCATAGGACTTTGGGCCCCTTAGCGCACCTCGGCTGCAAAAAAGTCACACATGTGGTATCGCCGTACTCAAGAGAAGTAGTATAATGTGTTTTGGGGTGTATTTTTACACATACCCATGCTGGGTGGGAGAAATATCTCTGTAAATGGACAATTGTGTGTAAACAAAATAAATAAAAAAAAATTATCATTTACAGAGATATTTCTCCCAGCATGGGTATGTGTAAAAATACACCACAAAACACACTATACTACTTCTCCTGAGTACGGCGATATCACATGTGTGACACTTTTTTGCAGCCTAGGGCCCATATGCAATTCCAGTTTTCTCCTATGTTTTCTTCTAGGAGATAATTTTTCATCTTCTATTTTAAATTTTCCAGCACTTTTCAGCTGAAAAAGTACTGAGAAGTAAGTACAAAAGTATTATCAAAATTATTCTGAGTATTTTCTTGTTTGCTGCTGGCTTAAATGGCATTTTATGGACAAATTTAAAAATATCACCTAGGATAAAACTCAGGTGAAAAAGTTAATTGCATATGGCCCTAGGTGCGCTAAGGGGCCCAAAGTCCAATGAGCACCTTTAGGCTTTACAGGGGTGCTTACAATTTAGCACCCCCCAAAATGCCAGGACCGTAAACACACCCCACAAATGACCCCATTTTGGAAAGTAGACACCCCAAAGTATTCAGAGAAGGGGCATGGTGAGTCCGTGGCAGATTTCATTTTTTTTTTTTTTTTTGGTCACAAGTTAGCAGAAATGGAAACTTTTTTTTTATTTATTTTTTTTGTCTGTGTCCTTTTCTGCTAACTCGTGACAAAAAACAATCTTCTATGAACTCACCATGCCTCTTAGTGAATACTTTGGGATGTCTTCTTTCCAAAATGGGGTCATTTAGGGGGTATTTATACTATCCTGGAATTCTAGCACCTCATGAAACATGACAAGTGCTCAGAAAAGTCAGAGATGCTTCAAACTGGGGAAATTCACTTTTTGCACCACAGTTTGTAAACACTATAACTTTTACCCAAACAAAAAAAAATCCAATAAGTGTCTATTGATCAGACATGTAGCACAATAAATTTAGACAAAAATTTATATAGAAATTTTACTTTATTTGAAAAATGTCAGCACAAAAAGTAAAAAAAAAATCATCTTTTTGACAAGTCATTTCTTTTTTGATGAATATAATAAAACTAAAAATCACAGCAGCAATCAAATAGCACCAAAAGAAAGCTGTATTCGTGACAAGAAAAGGAGGTAAAATTCATTTAGGTGGTAGTTTGTATGACCGAGCAATAAACCGTTAAAGCTCCCATTCACTTTCATTAAAATCACGATAAAAATTGCATAAAAATAACTGCGATTTTTGCGTACACGATTATGAAATTGCCACGATTTTTCCACTTCTTTTTTTTTACTGCAGTTTTAATGAAAGTCAATGGGAGCATTTTAAAAACCAGCTTAGAAAAGCGCTTCTAGTGTGAATGAGCCCTAAAAGCTGACAAATGTTTATTTTTCCACAATAATGGCTTTTGTACATCTTCTTCTTATTATCTTTTGGAAGACACTTATGTAATTTCCCGTCAAAAAATTGCTTGTTGAATAAAAGTAACTTTTAAGTGAAAATTTGCCAGCGGTATGAATAATTATGGGTAGCACTGTAGTATGAACATGCAGCCAATGATATGCCAAAGCTTGTATTTACCGCTCACTGACATATTTCCTCTTGCATTTATTTAGATGATTGGTAACATTCCAATTTTGTCTGGAAATCCCCAACTCCAGGAACAGCTTCGGCATCAGCTGCCAGTTTTTCTACAACAGGTAAACATTATGGTGTCTTAAAGGAAACCTGAAGCGAGAGGTATATGGAGGCTGCCATACTTGTTTTCCTTTAACAATAGCAGTTGCCTGGCAGTCCTGCTAATTATTCTGGCTTCAATCGTGTCTGAGTCACACATTTGGAACAAGAATGCAGCTAATCTAGTCAGAAATATCTGATCTACATGCTTGTTGTTGGTCCATGGCTAAGGGTGGGTTTTGACTTACCTGCAGGACGCATTCCAGCACTTGCATGGATTTGGATGGCAAAGCTTTGGAGTAATAGGCATGGCCAAGTTGCCTTCAGGGAAATGCTGCAGATTTGGACCGGATTAGGCCTTAGTGTAAACAGGCCCTAAAGTTATTATAGGCAGATTATCAGCAAGACTGCCAGGCCTCTGCTTGGAGCCATTGTGAAAAGTGGTAAAGTGGTATTTAGGTTGCCATGTTTTTTTGGTTAGTATTTTTTACCCCATGTTTTGTGTATTTTATATGTACACAATATAGGTACACATTGATCCCCCCCCCCTGCATATTTGCCTCTTTCTCCAAGACCTTTAACCCAAATGTGATGCTTTTACAACAGCAGATATAGTAATGCACCGTGTGAAGAATAGTCAGAGTTCTTGACTAAAGAAAGATGTACTGCTGCTAGCAGCCACAAAAGGCTCAGAAGCATGTTTGGTGAGGTGTCAGTTGATGAAAGCAATTTTTAGAAAAGATAGAAAGGTTTAAAATCCTGCCCCTGGGGGGTACTTGCCTAAGGAGGAGGAAGCCTATGGATCCTAATAAGGCATCCCCCTTCCTCTGCAGCAGAGGGGATCCAGTCCTGGGACCCCCCGAAGATCTCCTTGTGTGCAGGCGCAGTAGAGGGTCTCCGCTCGGGCTCCGGCGGAAATAATCCAAGCACAATTGGGTCCATTCTACTGTGCAGGTGCAAGCTTTTTCCACTGGAAAAGAGCTGCTACTGCACCTGCAGGCATAAGTAAATATTGTCGGCTTCTGCTCCGGTCTGCCAGTGCTGGATCCGACTGGCAGAAGGAGCCTGGGGAATGCTTTATTAGGATCCAGAGGCTTCCCTTTCCTGAGGTAAGTGCCCCCCAGGGACACTATTTTTCCTTACAGATTTACTTTAAAGAAGACCTAACCAATACTGAGGACAAACTAGTGGAAGGCCATTTCTTTGTTTCTGCTACCAGGATGTATAGGGGTTATATTTCTCATCCTAGTATCTCAACTAAATCATTGCACACAATCTCACAAAAACTTTGCGCATCTTTACTTTTTGCATTTGGTGTCCTTTCTGTTACTAACCCCCTTCTCCCAGCTTGCTAGGATGAGAGACTGCACTAGCCATTGAAGCTCGTGCGTAGCTGCTCAAAGCTAGTACTCAAATGGATAGATTTTAATTTTTAATCACATATTCATAGTCAGTCATGGTCATGTCTAGGAGAACTCAAAGGCATTTTGAACACTTCTTAATTTGGTTGCATGACGTTACAGGTTCAAATTAACGCCACATTCTCCTCACATCACTTATATTCTTGTCCTGATCCACAGATGCAGAATCCAGACTCTCTCTCTGTCATTTCCAATCCCCGGGCCATGCAGGCACTTCTCCAGATCCAGCAAGGTCTGCAAATGCTACAGTCAGAGGCCCCCGGTCTGCTATCCAGGTAAGCATAATTACGTACAAGCGTAGATGGACATTACAGCAGAAGCAGCCATATTAAGTACTGGAGGTACTTTTCAATCAATGACATCACATCTCCAAGACAGACATTTGTCATCTGGTGATGGGCTGTAATAATAATATTTAGAATAATAGTTTCTCTGAAATGCTGCTCTTTGCTTCACTTGTGTACCAGGCCTAAGTGCTGTTAAAGAGGAACTGTAACGACAAAACGGCCCCTGGGGGTACTCACCTCGGGTGGGGGAAGCCTCAGGATCCTAATGAGGCTTCCCACGCCGTCCTGCGTCCCTCGGGGGTCTCGCTGTAGCCCTCCGTACAGCCGTGACGCAATATTTACCTTCCTGGCTCCTGCACAGGCGCTCTGATGCCTCTCGGCGCCGAAGTAGGCGGAAATACCCAATCGCCGTCGGGTCTGCTCTACTGCGCAGGCGCAAGTTTCCGGCGCCTGCGCAGTAGAGCGGACCCGACGGAGATCGGGTATTTCCGTCTATTTCCGTGCCGAAAGTCGCCACAGCGCCCCCGCTGGAGCCAGCAAAAGTAAATATTGAACTGACAGTCGGCACAGTCGCCGGCTGTTCGGAGGGCTGCGGCGAGACCCCCGTGGGACAGAGGACGGCGTGGAAAGCCTCATTAGGATCCGGAGGCTTCCCCCACCCGAGGTGAGTACCCCCCAGGGGAGGTTTTTGTTGTTACAGAGTCTCTTTAAGAGGGCCTGATCAGCGATACAATATACTTGCACTACTGCCTTTAGCTCTGTTTTGCTAAAAACAGACTCTTTGTTACCCTTCCATATTCTGCCATCACCAGGCGAGTGGAGCAGGAACATTTATTAAAGGGAGCTGAGCACTTCATATATAAAAATGCTTAAAATGAACCTCCCCTAAGGGGGTTCATAATAATGTCTAATTTGTGGAGGGCAGCGTTCAATTAACTTACCTACGGGGCTGCTCCATAGCCCTGTTTCCATGATGGCGTCCATCTTGCAACTGTCATCGCCGCAGATTAAATTGCCCACGGGTCCTGTCTCCCATTTGGGAGATGTAAAGACTACATCTCCCAGCATGCAACAGCGGTCAGGCATGCTAAATCTGGCATGCACCAGCAAATACTTTCCAGATGGTGTTTCGGAATCTATCTTTACTTTGGGGGTAATATGTATTGTAACTATTTTGAAAACCCAGTGGGTATACAGTGCATCCGAAAAGTATTCAGAGTGTCAGGTTTTCCATTTTTTGTTATAGCCTTATTCCAGAATGCATTAAAGGGAACCTAAACTGAGAGAGGGATATGGATGTTTCCTTTTAAATTATACTAGTTCCCTGACTCTCCTGCTGATCAATTTGCTGCAGTAGTATCTGGATCTCACACCTGAAACAAGCATGCAGCTAATCCAGTCTGACTTCAGTCAGAGCACCTGATCTGCATGCTTTTTCAGGGGCTGTGGCTAAAAGTATTAGAAAGACAGGATTAGCAGGAAAGTCAGGCAACTGGTATTATTTTAATAGGAAAAATCCATATCCTTCTCAGTTTAGGTTCCCTTTAAATTCTTTTTTTTTTCCTCGAATTGTAAAAACAAGACACCATAATGACTATGTGGGAAAAAAAAGTTTACTTGAGGTTTTGGCAAATTACAAATAAAAAAAGAGAAATCACATGAACATAAGTATTCACAGCCTTTGCCAGGAAGCTCAAAATTGAGCTCAGGTGCATCCTGTTTCCCCTAACCATCCTTGAGAGCTCAATTGGAGTCCACTTGTGGTAAAATCAGTTGATTGGACGTGATTTGGAAAGGCACACTTCTGTGTATATAAGGTCCCACAGTTGACAGTTCATGTCAGAGTTAAAACCAAGCATGAAGTCAAAGGAATTACCTGTAGACCTCTGAGACAGGATTATCTTGAGGCGCATATCTGGGGACGTTTACCAAAAATTTTAGTGGCTTTGAGGACAGTGGCCTCCATCATCCGTAAGTGGAAGCGGTATTAAACCCCAAGGACTCTTTCTAAGGCCTCTTGCACACTGCAAGTGATTCCGATTCAGATTCCGCTTTTTAATCAGTTTTTACATCCGATTCAGATTCCGATTTGCACTTTTCTCCCTGCACACTGCAAATCGGAATCTGAATCGGATGTAAAAACTGATTAAAAAGCGGAATCTGAATCGGAATCACTTGCAGTGTGCAAGAGGCCTTAAGCTAGCTGGCAATCTAAGTTGAGCGATTGGGGGAGGAGGGGCTTAGCCAGGGAGGTGACCAAGAACTCGATGGTCACTCAGTCAGAGCTCCATTGGTCCTCTGTGGAGAGAAGAGTACCTTCCAGAAGGACAATCATCTCTGCAGCAATCCATCAATCAGGCCTGTATCGTATAGTGGCCATACAACAGCCACTCCTTTGTAAAATGCACATGGCAGCCCGTCTGGAGTTTGCCAAAAGGCACCTGAAGGAGTTTATGATAAACAAAACTCTCTGGTCTGGTGCATGGTAGTGGCAGCATCATGCCGTGGGGATGTTTTTTTATCAGCAGGAACTGGGAGCTGCAGTCATCTTTTCCTTTATCCTGAGTAAGGTACAGAGACATCCTGGATGAAAACCTGCTCAGGAGCGCTCTTGAACTCAGACAGTTCATGTTTCAGCAGGACAACGACCCTTAGCACACAGCCAAAATATGAAAGGATTGGCTTCAGGACAACCTGCCCTTGAGTGGCCCAGCCAGAGCCCAAATGGCTGTGCACTGATGCTTCCCATACAACCTGATGGGAGCAAACTGCCCAAGGACAGGTGTGCCAAGCTTGTAGCATCCTATTCAAAAAGACTTGCATGGAAGATCCAGGTACAGAAGATGGCGAACTGGCGGATAAGTAGATTTTCTTTATTATTATTATTTTCCCTCGTTTCTTCCATTTAAGGCTGTAATTGCTGCCAATGGTGCTTCGACAATGTATTGAGCAATTGCTGTGAATACTTAAATGATTTCACAGGTTTTTTTTTTTTTTTTTTTTTTTTTTATACATTTGCCAGAACCTCAAGTAAACTTTTTTTCATGTTGTCATTATGGAGTGTTGAGTGTAGAATTCTGAGAGAAAAAAATGGAATTTAATCCATTTTGGAATAAGGCAGTAACATAAGAAAATGTGGAAAGAATTATGCAGGGAACCCAAGGTGAGAGGGATATGGAAGCTGGCATGTTTATTTCCTTTTAATTAATGCACATTGTCTGGCTGTCCCGCAGATCCTCTGCCTCTAATACTTTAAGTCATAAACCATGAACAAGCATGCAGATCAGATGTCTGACAAATCTTCCACTAGGCGTCATCATGGTGGCCCGTGTGACAGGTCTGCGCATGCGCAGCTTAGAGTTAGAAAAACGTTGCATGCGCAGACCTGTCTCATGGGCCACCGTGATGACACGTAGCGGCCGGGGTGTTGACGACTAGAGTCAGAATTCAGGAAGAGTCGGTCCGACACCCGCCCCGGGTGACTCCGGTAATGGGAGCCGCCAGCGGGACACGGAGAGGAGCCAGGACAACGCTGGGGGACCTCGTGGCCTACGGTGGGCTGGAGGAAGCCCCAGGTAAGTGAAATCTTTTAATTTACATTACTGCTCATTGTCCCGTTAAGCTATGCAGCCATAGAATTCAATAGAAAGCAAGGTTGGGTAGTTCACACGGGCATGATTATTACTCATCGCTTTGTTAGTTAAACTGTGGCCTACATTTTGATTGTTTATCAATTTTCACTAACACTCATTAACTAACACTTTCACTGATTTGTCTTGCCAGTCTCGGTGCCTTTGGTCCCCATGGGGTTCCACCTGCATCCAGTGGAAGCACAGCCCCAGATAACAGCAATCCCTCTACACCCAGCAGTGCCTCTCCAGCAGGGGGCAGTAGCAGTGCTCAGCAACAGATGATGCAGCAGATGATTCAGCTTTTAGCAGGAGGGGGCTCTCCGGTAAGATGGAAGGAAATAGGTTTGGTTGCATCATTGTATTTTTATGCTCACACCATCATTGCTTAGGGCCTGAGCCCACTGACACAGTTGTGTCCACTTTTAAGTTTCACATCAATGTTAGAGATGCTGAGTAGGGGACACAACTGCGTCAGTGGGCTCAGGCACTAACTGATTACAGAAATTGCATTCATGGCTGCACATTCCTTAAATTGTTGTTTCATACTTATTTTGATCCCACTCAGCTGATAAGTGAGTTTATGGACTTGCCTCACCACATCACTACTAGCACACACTCGCCCGTAGTTTGTTTGCTGAAACTGTTTTGACACAGTAGTCTGCAGTGTTTATGACCAGGTCCACTGAAAAACAGATTGCAGAAATACAGATTTGGCGGCCGATCAACCATCCACTTTAAAAATACACAGATCTCTCTCTGATCAAATCTGATCAGAGAGATATCTGTTGGCCGCCATAAACCACAGGCTGATTCCCAACCGATTTCACCATGAACTATTTTGGCAATCTGCTTCCTGACGCAGCCCCTGGCCATGTCCATTCTAGTATAAATGTATAGCCCCCCCCCCTTCTCTGCCTCTGTATTAAAACATTACCTCTCCACCTCCCACCGGACTCTACTTCTGGTACTTGCCCCACATGGTTGTCCCGGACTCTTCTTCCGGTTCTTGCCCCATGTAGTTGGCAACTAAGTCGAGCAAGAACCAGAAGAGTAGTCCAGCGGAGAGCTGAGAGGTGATGTATTAATGCAGGAGATGTACATTTATACTAGGGGGGATGTTGCCCGGGACAGTGAGGCGGCATCACGAGACAGATTGCCAAAACATTTCATGCTGAAATTGGTTCAGCAATTGGCCTGCGGTTTATGGCAGTCAACAGATTTCTCCCTGATCAGAGAGAGATCTGTCTATTGGTCAAGTGGCTGCCAAAATCCCTAGATCTATGGCCACCTTAAAGCGGAACTGTAGATACAAATTAAACACATTGTTTCACTTCCCCAAGCCCCCAGCAGCCGTCCTGTCCCGCGCCGCTCGTTGACGAGCCTCCGTTCTCCCGCCGCCAGCTACCTTCGGTTTCGCCCCCGGGCCACTGCGCCTGCGTGGCTCTGGCCACGCGTATCCTTTCTTCGCGTTCCCCGCTATTGCAGAGGGGAACGCGAAGAAAGGATACGCTTGGCAGGGCTGCGCTGGCCTCGCCTTACAAGTCGAGGAACGGAGTGGCGGCGGGGGAACGGAGACTCTGCGCGGGACAGGACAGCTGCTGGGGGCTTGCAGAAGCCCCAGGTAAGTGAAACAATGGCCTCTATTGATAAAGCATTCCCGCATGCGGAAATGCTGAAAACAGCTCACTTTACCGACCACATAGCAAAATCTGTAATATCTTAACAAAAGTAACAAAATGTCAATTCATAAAGATTAGAGGAAGCGGTATGCAGACGGGGATTACCGCTACCTCGGATGTGGCGAGAAGCATGCGGAATACATTGCAGTGAATGGGACAGACCTCCCAAGCAGCAGCAGAGAAAGCAGCGCACTGAGGAACTCAGCCAGCTCCTGTGTTTCCGCAAGGCTCCCGACAGCCTACAGCGGGAAATCTCCGCTCTGTTATCGCAACTGGCAAACTCCTTGCAGATGTTGACCTGGCTGGCATTCGAACTGGGGACCCAGCGCTGCAAGGCAAGAGCGCTAATCACTATGTCACCGTGTTGCCCACTATGCCACCGTAATGCCCACATGGGTCATTCCAGTAAACCTAGAGACAGTGTACAGGATGTTAGAAATCTTTCTTTCTTTGTGCAGACCTGTCTTTAATCAGCAAACCAATGACACAAACAGATGGAAATTCTTGGAAGTCCTCTACACCAAAACCATGTACTTTTGCCATTGTTTCAGCTTCCTAAAGTAAAGTTACAAAATGCCTTCTCTAGGGATAAAATGTTACATTTGTTTTTTATGCAATTATCACAATTTGCTAAGCTGAAGTTATTGCTTAAAGTACTATTATCTGTTTCCAGGGACAGACACCAGAAATTCGTTTCCAGTCCCAGTTGGATCAGTTAAACGCAATGGGTTTCATCAACCGTGAGGCCAACCTTCAAGCGCTCATAGCAACGGGAGGAGACATCAATGCCGCCATAGAGAGACTTTTGGGTTCCCAACCTTCCTAATGACAGACCCATCCCCCTTCCCAGCCGGACACATGCAGGAACATGCAAACATCCCCCCAACACTACCATCCCAGTCCTTGTATTTGCTCCTAACCGCTGAGCACCATTGGAAATGGCCAAGCCAAAAGGATACCATCTCTGCATCTTGACTTCCCTGTTGTTCCTGAAAAGGGCGCTCTGTGCTGCAGCCTGCACACATATCATCTCTTTCTCACCCCGCAGGGTGTGAACTGTCAATAACACGCCTCCTAAACTCAGCTGTGCTTTAACATTGTGGCAGCAGCTTCCTCTTAATAACACAGAACAGTCTGTAAAGCCTGCTACTAGTGCTGATTCCTCATAATAATTATTTAACTCACTAATCTGCAGATGAAAGCTCAGCGGATATTCTGACAAGGTCTCAAACATGTAGGATTTCTTTCAACCCTCCCTTTTTTTTCTTTTCTTTTTTTTTTTTCCTCTCATCTTCTTTTCCTTTTCTTTATTTTTTTCTGTTATTTTTTTTTTTCCTTTTTGTAAACTTTATTGCCCCTAACTACATGGAGTCTTATGTTCATTAGAATATGATTTTAACAGTAAACCAAATGTTTTATTTTTCCCTGAACTTACGCACAGACGACAACTAAGACAGCTCCTCTCAGCGTCATAGAGATGCGATATATGCTTTCCTCCAGGATCCATAGACTCATAGCTGCTGCACTGGTCAGAGATTAGAAAAGATCATCTTCTGTTTTTGTTAACTGCAATGAATTGCATATGGTTTATCTATTTTTCTGAAACTCTGTGCGTAAGATCGTGGTTACTAAAAGCATCTTGGCAAAACTGTGTTCTGTCTATCTGATATGTTAAAAAAAAAAATAATGATCTGCTCAGAACAATTTAGAAGTTGTGGGTGGAACACAAGGGATGAGTCAATAAAACTACAGTAATAGAAACCTCAGGTCAAATCCCACCAGGTCTGCAAAAACCACCTATCCTTAAAGTGGATCCGAGGTGAACTTTTACTCATTGCATAATTGTGTTCCTTTCCTATTGTTTATAGGGTATTCCTCAAGCTAAATATGTTTTTGTTTTTGTGTTAATACTCTAATTCCCTATAAACTAAATAAACCACACCCACAGGTTTTCAGAGAGCCTTGGCAGTAGCAAGGGCAAAAAGAGAACAAATTCTCGGACTGGCACTAGAAGGCTGTAGCAAGGGCTCATGGGAGCTCAGTCTGGGCAGGAGAAGGAGGAGGTGTTACTAGCCATTGATTTCAGAGGCAGAGGGGAGGAGGGGGGATTAGTTTTTTTTTCACAGGCTGAGTGCTTAAGATACAGATAAGCCTGCCTCTGTGCAAACATGGCCGCTGTCATTGTATCACAGGAAAAAATAATCATATTCCGTTGAAGCTGTTTGCAGCTAGATTTGCTGTGTAAACTATCTAAACTTTAGATAAGATATATAGACAAGTTACTTGTTCTAGTTAGTTTTTCATCTCGGATCCGCTTTAAGTGACATGATGAGATAGACGTGTATGTGCAGTGGCAAGCAAACAAAGAACTGTTCGGTGTTCCTTTTCTTCTTTGTCCCTCTGAATGAGTTAACATGTAGCTATGCAACTGAGTTCCTCTCCAGTCGGACTATAGCAGTAAAGGTACGTACACGCATCCAACAAAGTGCGCGGCATGACCGACCCCACGAAAAACAGTTTACACAACTTGTATTTTTCCCCGCATCAACCAACTGAACGACCAACTCGATAACATTCTATGCATGCAAGTGAAATGACAGACTGTACCACATGGCCGCATTCAAAACAAGTATGTAATTTAAATTAATGTTGTACACACGTGGCCAACTTCACAATATCAGCCCAACAGTCCTGTGAGTTGATCCACCGTATGGATTGAGCAAACTGCATGTCATCAGTCGCTTGTCTAGTTATTTGCCACGCGTACACACACTTGATTGTCATCCAACAGAGCAAAATCGGACCACAATCAGGCGGTTTGGTAGAGCATGTGTACAGGCCTCAACACTTATTTAATAAGAAATAACACTCATAAAACACTTTAATGGCAGAGAATGGCTTTTAAGAGCAGGACATACCTAAAGAGGTCAATAATTCATATATTTTAGCTCTCCGGTACACAAACACTGTGTCATTGAGCAGAAACAAAACATTTTTAAGTTTTTAAACAAACTGTGATTTCTAAATAAGTAATTTTAAGTGGATAGATACAATTGTTAATCTCATTAGTTTATTTTTTTTTTTTTTTTGCTAAGGTTCACTTTAACCACTTTTGTACGAGTGTGAAATCTACACTGTTTATGTCCGCCTAAGCCTGCCTGGGAGTATATTTCAAATTCCGCATGCTGCACGGACCCGCCTATCGTGTTTCTCTTTCGCAACTGCAGCTCACTCACCCTGCTGTCAGTATGACAGTCGTACTCAGTGAGTCAGTCAGGAGATTATTTCATTGGCTCCTGACCCTGTGATCATGAGAGCCAATATCACTTGCTCACATTGATCACAGGGTCATGGGCCATGAAATCGGCTCCCGACCAGCTCACAGAGCTCTGTTGTCATAGCGATGGCTGAGCGAGTGAGCTTCAGCGATGGGAGAACAGAACAATTGGTGGGTTGGTGTGGCGTATCGGCGATAAGCTCAGTTTTTGTAGCAGCAGTCTCAACGACTGCGTCATGCTGATGGGCGTGAACGTGGTGGCAGCCCCAGGACTGCCTAACGCCAATTGGCGTCAAGTCCGGGGGCAGGGTTTTGCAGGAGATTGCGCGCATCGCCATCAGTCTCCCAGCGGCGATTGCCACTAGGAGACTGTTAGATGGCGAAATCACTGTCTATTTACACTGTACAGCGCTGCGACCTAAGGCAGTGTTGTACTGGGGACAGCCGTGTGACATGGCTGTCCCCTCTGGAGGCACAGAGAGCGATCGGTTCTCATAGGCATATGTCTGTGAAAGCTGATCGCTGTGATTGGCTGGTGGGGAAATAAAAAAGAAAATAGTAATATTTATTGCAAAATAACCCAAATATTTATTTAAAAAACAAACAAACACAGAAGCGATCACAGCCCACCAACAGAAAGCTCTGTAGAAAAAGGTGTGTGGGGGGGGGGGGGGGGATCACTTGTGTGCTGCAGCGGGGCCTTAAAGGACAACTGAAGTGACGGATATGTGGGCTGCCATATTTATTTCCTTTTAAACAATACCAGTTGTCTGGCTGTCCTGCTGATCCTCTGCCTCTAATACTTTTAGCCATAGACCCTGAACAAGCATGCAGCAGATCAGGTGTTTCTGAAATTTTTGTCAGGTCTGCCTGGATTAGCTGCATACTTGTTTCTGGTGTGATTCAGACACGATTGCATCCAAATAGGTAAGCAGGGCTGCCAGGCAACTGGTATTGTTTAACAGGAAATAAATATGGCAGCCTCACTCTCACTTCAGTTGTCCTTTAAAGCTGCAGTGGCCTAAATTGTGAATAATAGCCTGGTCACTAGGGGGGATGTAAGCCTACAGTCCTCAAGTGGTTAAAGGACTACTATAGTGAAAAGGTTAAAATCTGACAGAACCGACAGGCTTTGGGCCAGTCCATCTCTTCATGGGGATTCTCAGGGTTTTGTTTGTTTTTCAACAGCATTTCCTGAACAGCAGTTTCATAGTCTACACAATTAGGCAGGCTCCATATACAGCAACAGTATCTCCCTGGTCAGAAATTGATCTGGAAGTAGCAATAGCAATTAGTCCAATTTTATATACAAAAGTTAGTGGACTCATTCTAAACGGTATAACTTTCAAAAATGTATTGACTTAATAATAATCAATTATAATACCCCTTTTCCTTGTACATGACATGCGTGTCATTCTACATTACTTATAGCCCTGTCTCCTACAGCAGGTAGTAAAATTCTTACTAATCTGACAGGTTTTGGTCTATTACAGCTCACTGAGGATTCACACTTTTCTTTATTTTCTAAAGCACTTACTGAATGGCTCAGTCCCACTGTCAAAACAATGTTCAAACAAGTAGGGGTTCTGGCTAGTATCCTTGTATAGATCCTTCCCAGGGAGTGCTTTTGGAAAGAATTAAGGACATCTTGAGAATCTACCATCTGTAGATGGACTAGTCCAAAATGTATAGTGCATTTTACTGTGGGAGAAATGTATGTCTCATATATGTGTTTACATGTATTTTAAATTTCCTATGGTAGTGGTGCATTACATGTTTTGTTTTTTTGAAATTTTATTTAGGGGGCTGGATTAGTTCTGCACTTCTTATAGTTGACATGGGTTATAATGCAATTTTATACATCACACATATGGAAACTGATCCATAGGGAAACATGAATTTCTTCACCTGCTCTGTGCATTGCATTAAAGGGGACCCTGAAGTGAGAGGAATGTATATGGTGGCTGCCATCTTCATTCTCTAATGCCAATTGCCTGACTTCTGTGTGACCGACTGACACTGCGGTTGTCCTTGGCAGGTTTTTGTGTGCCATATCCATTATGTATAGAGTGCTTGGGGGCCCATAGCTATTTAGCTATGCCACTGTTTGTATAATCTGCAAAAATAGCAACATAACTTTCTACTTCATCTACTAGCTCATTAATAAATAAACATGAAGAGCACTGGACCGAGTACTGACCCCTGTGGAACTCCACTGCTAACAGTCATCCAGTTTTAATATGATCCATTCACCACAACTCTGTTTTCTGTCCATTAGCCAGTTCTCTCTACATATGCACAGATTCTTCCCTAGTGCTTAGTGGGTGAGGGAGGAGGTGCTCCAATAGGGTGTATGCAATAAAGCAGATAACAGTTAACCTCCCTAGCGGTTTGATTATTTCCAGATTTACAGGGAACCTAAACTGAGAAGGATCTGGAATTTTCCTTTTAAAATAAAACCAGTTTCCCGACTCTCCTGCTGATCCTGTGTCTCTAATACTTTTAGCCACAGCCCCTGAACAAGCATGCAGATCAGGTGCTCTGACTGAAGTCAGACAGCCACTTCTACAACCAAAGAGATCAGCAGGAAGCCAGGCAACTGGTATTGTTTAAAAGGAAACATCCATACCCCTCTCAGTTTATGTTCCGTTTTAAGGGTCTAAAAGCGGTGCAATTTTTTTTAGCATGTTTTTAGATTCAAAAAGGGGGGGGGGGGGGGTACTACTCTGCAGAAAGATTTGTGGCAGCCCAGCATTTGCTCAATTTTCCCTCCATCCTCCGGGTGGCACTGCAACCGTGTAGCAAGATTGCTGTCTGTTGTCATGATGACAGACTATGTTCTCACCAGGGGGATGCAGAGCCCCTGAAGACAGGATGGAGAATGGCTGCCGGTGTCTGGATCCTGGAGGAGGTGAGTTAAGACGCCTGCTCCACTCTCGCGTGCGGCTACCACGAGTCAGGCTTGGGGTTGCCAGTATAACCGCCGGGGAGCTTAATAAGAAAGGCTTACCTCAAAAAATGGCTACACCACTGAATTAAATAAAAAGGAAAAAGACAGCTTTTAATAGAACTTGTATGATGATAACATGTTTCACAGAACACAGTTTGCTTCCTTGAATGATAACACATTTTACAGAACCTAGTCCACTTCCTCAAATCAAGTAACTTTAGGTCACTTTTTGTTACTCGATCTGAGGACTGGGAAACGCATTATCATCATTCAAGTGTCTGGGTGTAATAAAAGCTTTTTTATTTAATTCAGTGGCGTGGCCTGCTTTTTGAGGTAAGCCATTTGTATTTACTTTTACTGGCTTTATTGCATACAACCTATTGATGAGCCTCCCCCCCCTCTTACCCCTGGTGATGAAAAATATTGGATCATTAGTAGCCACCATAACCCATACTTCCTGTGAACTACAAACTTGTACCCCCTCACATAGGCCAAGGGGTCCTAATTGGTTTTCAGGAGATACTAGCTGCACACACAAATTAATGTCAGATTCAATTCTTTAAAAAAAAATGTTAAAAAAGTTAGTGTCCCAAAATGAGTGTAAACCACATTTACTTATTTGCTCTGAGAGGGACAGCAAGCTGTGGCAGTAGGAAAGGAAAATTAACACTGAGAAAGAAAAGGACAGAAGTGGTGTCAGCGTACGAGAGGAATGGGCGCAAGATAGAGCCGGTATATGGCTGATCCTGCTGCTGCACAAGTCCCGGTCGTATTAAATACTATTCCCCCTCCAGGCCACCATGGATAGTGGGGAATTAAATAATTCAGCTTCCAGCGATTGCTGGAAGCCGAATTATTGTGTTTTAAAAGTTACTTCAGCCCCGTCTTCTGACGGCGCCGAAGTTACTCCCTGTGCGCCCAAGTCTCCTGCACTGGATACACCATGTTTGCCATCACAAATAAACATTAAAGATGGAAACCAGCAGAAATATTTTATTTTTCATATCACATTTCTTCTAGATCTAACAGTGAGCGCTAAAAACAATGGGATAGGTAAGCTAAATAAGTAAAAAAAATTTTATTGGATGATTTTTTTTTGTTAATATTGCGTTTCCTCCCACTTTAACACTCCTGGGGCGCTATCCTATTATAGGTGAGCTACTTATCACCCTGCCATTGTGCAATTACGGCAATTCCTGTTGCCGGTTTCCTTTCCGTGATGGGCGATCATTTGGGAGCATTACTGAAAGCCTGAATGATGCTCCCTTTACCCAGCTGATGGTGAGCGAGGTTTTACGCTGTGATGTTGTCCTCCAGCACCACGGCACTGCTCCCTTGCTTCCCTGGAGATGTGCGCACACATCCGCTGAAACATCCTCTGGCATCTTCCGCCTCTGCATCTTTAGCCCCTTCCCTAACGCTGATAGGTGTCGGGAAGGTGGCAGCCCCAGGACTGCGTAATGCTGAAAGGCGTCGAGCGGTGGGTGGAGATTAGCAGGGATTGCGCGCATCCCCGCTTGAATGACAGAACGGAGAGCTCCGGCAACAGTCTGCCATCAGTTTTGCCGTCAATTTACACTGTATAGCGCTGCAATCTACGGTAGTGCTGTACAGGGGACACATGTCACTCGCCTGTCCCCTGGAGTGGCCCACAGAGTGATCGCTCTCATAGGCTAATGCCTATGAGAGACGATTGTGGGGATTGGCTGGTGGGGGAGGGGAGGAGGATGAAAAAAAATTGTAAATTTTAATTAATAAAAGAAAAAGTGCAGCAGCGATCAGAGCCCAACAGAAAGCTCTGTTGGTGGGCAGAAAAGGGGTGGGATTCATTTGTGTGCTCAATTGTATGGCTTTGCAGTGAGCTATTAAAGCTGCTGGGCATTAATTTGTAAAAAATAGCCTGGTCATTAAAGAGAAACTCCAACCTAGAATTGAACTTTATCCCAATCAGTAGCTGATACCCCCTTTTACATGAGAAATATAATGCTTTTCAGAGGGGGAGTCAGAGAGGAGTAGGAGGAGACGAGTTCCTGAAAGAAGCAGGGGGAGCTTGTCGTCAGAAACAGCTGGTGGCAGTGTCCGGCGCCATGTATCGCCACCTATGTACAGACAGCCAACATGCACTTCAACGTCAGCTGCTGATGCCACCATTGTGCCATCACCCCAGGGGGGCTCAGCGGTTTGGAAATTTTTTAATGTGTGCCACAGATTGGAGCAATGCCATCTGTTCTCTCTGCCTCCAAAAATTGAGCCGTGGAAAGGCCAACACCCACGTAGGGACAAGTGCCTTACGAAGGCACATGGAGAAAAGGCACACACTGCAATGGGAAGAGCACTTGACCAAAAGCAGCACACAAAAGAAAAGCCACCCTCCTACTCTTCCTCCTTCAGGTGCATCATCTTCAGCCTCTTTCTCCCTTGCACCTTCACAATCACAGCCAACCTCCTCCACTCCGCCTCTCACCTTGAGCGGTTCCTGCTCCTCTGCCCACAGCAGCCAGGTGACTGTGAAGGAAATCTTTGAGCGGAAGAAGCCAATTTCTGCCAGTCACCCCCTTGCCCGGCGTCTGACAGCTGGCTTGGCGGAACTGTTAGCTCGCCAGCTGTTACCATACAAGCTGGTGGACTCTGAGGCCTTCCATAAATTTGTGGCCATTGGGACAGATGCCAGGCTGCAATTATTTCTCTAAAAAGGCGATACCCAATGCACCGTGAATTGGAGAGGCAAGTGGTGTCATCTCTGGAACACAGCGTTGGGTCAAGGGTCCACCTGACCACGGATGCCTGGTCTGCCAAGCACGGTCAGGGCCGCTACATTACTTACACAGCCCATTGGGTCAACCTGGTGACCGCTGACAAGCAGCGGACCAACTTGTGACACCTCCACGGCTTGCAGGCAGGCCTCCTGCCACCTCCTCTCCGCCTGCTACATCCTCTTTGCTGTCGTCATCCTCCTCCTCCTTGGCTGAGTGTCAGTTCAACTCTACTGGTGCTGCAATCTCCTCTCCAGCTACACAGCCCCAGCTCCCCAGGGCCTATGCTGCATGCCAGGTACGACGGTGCCACGCCATCTTAGACAGGTCTTGCCTCAAAGCGTAGAGTCACACTGGAGCAGCTCTCCTGGCTGCTCTTAACAAACCGGTGGATCAGTGGCTGACCCCGCACAAAGCTAAAGATCGGCAACGTGCTGTGTGACAATGGCAGCAATCTCATTTCCGCTTTGAATTTGGGAAAGCTGACACATGTACCCTGCATGGCACATGTACCGAATCTAGTCATTCAAAGATTTGTGTCAAAGTACCCAGGCTTAGAGGACGTCCGGAAGCAGGCCAGGAAGTTGTGTGGGCATTTCAGGCGGTCTTACACGGCCATGGCACACTTTGCCAAGATTCAGCGGAGAAACAAGTTGCCGGTGAGACGCCTCATTTGCAATAGCCCGACTCGCTGGAATTTGACCCTCCTTATGTTCTCTCGCCTGCTAGAACAGGAGAAAGCCGTCACCCAGTACCTCTACAATTTCTGTAGAAGGACACAATCTGGGGAGATGGGGATGTTCTGGCCCAACAACTAGACACTCATGCGAAATGCATGCAGGCTCATGCGGCCGTTTGAGGAGGTGACCAACCTGGTGTGTCGCAGTGAAGGCACTATCAGCGACTTGATCCTGTACGCTTACTTCCTGGAGCGTGCCGTGCGTAGAGTGGTGGATCAAGCTGTAGAGGAGCTGAAGAGGAACAGTTACAGGAGGAAGCGTTGTGGGATCAATTCCCATCAGAACCTGATGTTTCCTCAACACCTGCGGCAGCACAGAGGGGGGAGGAGGAGTCAGACTCGGATGATGAGGAAGGTGTTTCGTTGGAGGAGGAGGCGGCGGCAGAAGAACAACCGCAGCAGGCGTCGCAGGGGGCTTGGGCTGCTCAACGTTCCCGTGGTATTGTTCGTGGCTGGGGGGGGGGGGGAGGAGGAGGACTTAGCTGACATCACAGAGAAAGAGCAAGAGGAGATGGATAGTACGTCTGCATCCAACTTTGTGCAGATGGCGTCTTTCATGCTGTCCAGCCTGTTGAGGGACCCCCGTATAAAAAAACTCAAGGGGAATGAGCTGTACTGGGTGGCCATGCTACTAGACCCTCGGTATAGGCACAAAGTGGCGGAGATGTTGCCAACTCACCTGAAGGCAGAAAGGATGCAGCTGTGAGAAAACGCGGAAAAGCCGCCGCGTGTACTCAGAACAAGGCGGCTGATTCTGCATCCTACGCGGCGGTCTGCACGCGTAGGCCTACATCCAGTAGTATGGCCGAATGCGGAGAAACCACCGCATGCCTTGATAGCGGTGCGGCGGATTTTCGCATCCAGCGCGGCGAGTGCTTTGCAACACGTCTGGTGTGGCTGGGACATGATAGTTCACACAGGTTCAGAAGGACGCTTGCGCGCTGAGAGGCAGAGCTTTTATGACAGCCAGAAGGGAGTCAGCTGACCAAGCCGGTCAGCTGACAATTCCACCACTTCTCATTCGTCCAGCACTTAGGGGAGGCGCTGGAGAGTGCCTTGCTATATATACTGGGTGCTGGTCATTCTCTGGTTGTCTGCCGTTGTGATCACTACGTGGTAGCACTCAGACCTGTTTGTCAGTATCTGTGTTATTCTCTAGACTAGTTCCAGGGTGTTGATGACTACGGAGCTCACACCCAAGACTAGGAATACTGTGTATTATCTGTGTTATTATTCAGACTAGTTCCAGGGTGTTGATGACTACGGAGCTCACACCCAAGACTAGGAATTAGCTTTACCATCCTTTTATACTTCAGACTAGTTCCAGGGTGTTGATGATCAAGGAGCTCACACCTATAGACTAGATATTGTTGATTATTTGTTATGACCTTCTGCTTTCCTGACCTCTCTTCTGTTTTCTGATTTGGTACTTCGCTATATCTGTTACTCCGTTGCCAAACCTTGCTTGCCTTAGGATTCCGAGTCTGTCTCCTTCCTCTGTACCTAATCTGTCTGTCTGTTGCCGACCTGGCTTGTCCGACCTCGAGAACTATCTCCTCTGTTTAGAGATACTTCACAGATCTGTCAGTGACACTCCACCATTGGTGTCACTCACACTCTGGTCCTTCCCATTCTCAGCCTGACTCCTCCCCTTGGGGAGCCTCAGGCTTTTGGAAGGAGCCTGTTCTTTGGGCAGTATCTCTACGGCCGTGCACCCTCTATACGGGTGCTCTCCTCAAAGTATTACTGTTGCACCAAACACTCATATTACTCAGGTGTCCAGAGGTTAGAGATATATCTGATTATCGGTGATACTGCAGATCATCAATAATCGGGTATATATCTGTATTCTCGGTGATACTGCAGATCACCGATAATCAGATCCTCTCTATGTTACACCGATCGTTACAGCAGCACTTGCAGAACAAGCTGGCAACTATGCTTTGCAGTGCGTTTAAGGGTGATGTCACAGCACAACGCAATAAAGGTACCACTGCCAGGTTTGTCTAATAGGAGGGAAATAGTAAGATCTATAACCTCTTTTCACAATCAAAAAATTTTTAAGATTTTGTTACATGCAGTGCACATCTACATATGTAGTCTACCTACTATGGTGTAACTGCGGGGCCCAATATGTGGGCAGGACTACTAGGGATTTAAAGACCCGCATCAGAGAGCATATTTATAAATTTCAAAAGGGGCATGAGGACCTCTGCCCAATGGTCTCTGCCCATTTCAGACAAAAACACTCCCGCAACCCGGATGGCTTGAGGTTCTGTGTGTTAGAGAAATTGGTCCCAAGTTGGAGGGGCTGTAACCGACTCGGGGAACTATCTAAGTTGGAAACCAGATGGAACTAAATATCGAGGTTGATATCAATTGCTTTATTTCTAATGACTAATAGTTCTCTGTTATGAGTTTTTGGCACTTTGAATGACCTTGTGTGATCAACTCATGGCAGACCTCGATTGATGGATGAGCTCTCTTTTCTAGATACCTTGTTTGCATTTTCACCTTTTTATGAATACGTATTTGGGCCTGGGGTGAGGGGAGGGCAGAGGGATGGGCTAATATGCATTAGATTTTATGGTCAGACTCAAAGACTATCGAAGACATGCGGGCTGTGCAATGGTGTTTCTTAAAAATGACCTTTCCCTGTGAGAGACTGACAGGGTGTAGCTTTGTCTCATTAGCTGTTTATGGTAAAGCGAATTGGAACTTGGTCCTATGATGGTTTCTATGGTGGGGTGGGTCTGTGCAGTGTGTATGTGGGTGGGATAAAAGGTGGGATATAAGATGTCAAAATTTATCATTTATGACTCCTTGATGCATAGATACGCGCTGGAGTATGGAGGGTAGTGGCTATACTGCGTGCTATACAACTGCGTCTGGTGGAAATGGAGGATGGGACTGTTATGTTATGTTTTGTCGGTAATTGACATAGTGTTTTGTTTTGTTTTTAACCTTATTCGTATGCTTTTAATGTTTGAAGTTACGCTCCGCCAGGTTTCCGCCCCCACCGCTGGCTAGACCAATAGACGTGCACCCTAGTCAGGGCTTACAGTGAGTGAGTGAGTGGGTGGCGCCGTGGCGGCAAGGGCGGACACTCGCATACATTAACCTTCTAGCGTGCGAGAGTGTCCAGCTCCCCTGATGAGTCACGCCCCTTTAGTGATGAAACGCGTAGGGAGGAGCCTTGGACACGCACGCTGAACACTTTACACGGAGAGGACGGATGTTGCCAGCATTACGGCGGGGAAGCCTGGATGACGTACAAGCCGATCAGCTGGATATGTGAGATGTGTATTTGACCCTTTTATATTTGGTACACATACACTTTTTATGGGGCTTGAGCCATATTAAAAAGAAGTTTTTACGCTATGAAAGGCGGATGTTTTATGCTTGCTTTCAGCGACATGTTGCAGCAACTTTGATGCGCCTGCTTTAAAGCAGACATTTGGCGAGCAGGGAACTGAGGGGGGGGGGGGGGTGTGTGACCCCCATCCTGCATGCAGTGATAGATTATCCCTCTGCACAGTGTGTGTGGTGTACACAGGGTGTACTAGTCTTAGAGGATTACCCGCTATGTGCCTGCTCTTTCCAGTTTAGGTCTATGAACACAGGAGGGAGTACCAGGATCGCTGCTGTGATTATTTCAACTGACTTAATAATGGCAGTGTTTGTATAGCGCCTTTCTCCTGTCGGACTCAAAGCGCTTGCGAGGCAGCCACTAGAGCGCACTCAGTAGGCAGTAGCAGTGTTAAGGAGACTTGCCCAAGAAACTCCTTACTGAATAGGTGCAGGCTTACTGAACAGGCAGAGCCGAGATTTGAACCTGACGAGAACTACCTGTTCCTGCTCTTTGGCAGTTAGCTGCACACTGGATGAGCTGTGACTAGGGGTGGTGAGCGCTGTATCAACTTGAATTTTAATTAAATATCACACTGAGTAGGTAGGTGGGTGCACTGAACAACAGGTAGGTATATGCAGCGATGGGTATTACAAATGACATGCACGCACACACGCACGCACACACGGTGGTATTAAATATCACACTGCGTGCGCTCACGTAGGTAGGTGGGCGCACTGAACAACAGGTAGGTATATGCAGTGATGGGTATTACAAATATGCAGCTGTCACACACATACACAAGTGCCGTGAACAGGTATAGTGACACTGCGTGCAGTCACGTAGGTAGGTGGGTGCACTGAACAACAGGTATATGCAGTGATGGGTATTACAAATGTGCAGCTGTCGCACACACAGGTAGTCACTGAATGTGCTGGGCCTGGCAGTGGCACAGTAGGAATTACCAAGGGGCCGAGGTCCAGCAGCTAAAACTGACTGATAGGGCTGTATATGCACCGTTCTGCCCATCTCTATTGGTGATGGCTTTGACCCTGTGATTCAGATGGTTGAGATGGCCACAGTACATTAATCCAGGCATCCATAAAGTCTTGCCTTGCCGAAGAGTGGCTAATGTGAGTAACCTGGTGCTAGAGCTGTAAGTAGAGGAGGAGGTGGTGGTTGTTTGATATCCCTATACGGAGTAGAGTGGGGGAAATCCGCACACACGTTTAGAGTACTCTGCTTGCTTGGGTGAGTGAGCTGTTTTTTTATGAGATGTATCCTGTATAAAATGGGCGATAAGTGATTAATCCTTATTGTCTTTATCCTTGCGGGTTGCCTCTTCATCTTCTCTCATAACAATCTACACCCAGCAGAGAGGTTTAAAAGTCTGCTGCAGATTAACAAGTGTCCTTCCATGCTGATCCATCCCATCACAGATCCATCTGCTAGCCGATTGAACCTGGCTTAACTCGTTTATACTTTGGACTACTAACAATGAACTATCTACCAACATTCTTGGACTTACAATTTCCGAAAGAACATGATAATTCTATAGACTGCTCAGACTTTATCAAGTTAATATTTCAAATTTGTATTGCTATTATTTTACTATATAAAATCTCATTCATCTGATACATAATTCTTTGTAATTTTTCTGTATTTTTATGCACTTTTTTTTTTTTTGATTAAGAAAACAAATGAGTAAAAGTAATTTAACCTTTTGGGGACCACCGATAGGAAATCCTACGCCGCACTTGTGGCTGTTCTAGTCTGATGCGGCATAGGATTTACGCCACCTGCTGTTCTGCTCCCGATGCGATCGTGCGCACCTGAGAGGAGAGATTAAGTTGTCATATGACAGCTGACATTTCTCCTCAGTGATAAGGAGCTATCGCGCTTGGCTCCTGATCACTATGATCGCCAGCGGATCATAGTGATCACCTTTAGAGCTGGGGAAAGAAGAGGATCCACTCACCTTCCTTACGTTCCCCCGGCGATCTGTGCTCCCCTCCACTCTGACCGGCATCCTCACTCGCTCTGACGTAAGTCCCGGGTCGCGGCTTGATGCTGTCATCAAGCCGTGACCTGGGACTTAGCGGCAGAGCGAGCAGGGATTCTGGTGACAGCGGAAGGGTCCACAGCTGCTCATCACTGGAGCCTGGGAGATGAGTAAAGGCTGCTGCATACAGGGGGGACACCATGCCCACCTAAGCCCTAGCAGAAATCCAGCTGCCTGACCCCCCCCCCCCCCTGCAAAATCGACCGGTCCTTAAGGGGGGTTAGGCAGCCGGTGCCAGAAGGGTTAAGCACTTGTTCTGAATATCCCCTGCGAAGAATACTGCCTTTTGGGGAAAACTTTACCATAACTGTTATGAATATATACTTTTATATCTAGTGAGGTTGTTGAAAATAACCCTTTTTCACCCTTTTTCCTACAGGACTAGCTAGAGTTAGAATTGCGTCTTCACACGCTAGAGCGAAGTGGTAGCAGGTTATCTACACGAGATTGCAGATTGTATCAAATTGTATTGTGTGTGTGTGTGTGTGGACTCACCAACAAGTCCAAAAGGTTACTTTATCTGTGCTGTTTAACCTCCTTGCCGGTTATCCCGAACTCAGTTCGGGGTAACCTGCGCAGGAGGATTTCTCAGGCCCCGCTGGGCCGATTTGCATAATTTTTTTTTTGTTACAAGCAGCTAGCACTTTGCTAGCTGCTTGTAACTTCCGCTCACCGCCGCTCGCCGCCGATCCGCCGCGCCGAGTCGCTCCCCCCCGCCCCAGACCCCTGCACTGCCTGGCCAATCAGTGCCAGGCAGCGTTGAGGGGCGGATCGGGAATCCCTATGACGTCCCGACGTCCATGACGTCGGTGACGTCATCCCGCCATGGCGACCGGGGAAGCCCTGCAGGAAATCCCGTTCTGAACGGGATTTCCTGCTTACTCTGATCGCCGAAGGCGATCGGAGTGGGTGAGGGGTAGGCCGCCGCTCAGCGGCTATCATGTAGCGAGCCCTAGGCTCGCTACATGATTTAAAACAAAACAAAAAAAAAAAAACCTCCTGCACTGCCTCCTTGAACCGGCAAGGAGGTTAATACCTTTAGAATACCATCAGCATCTGAGGGCTGAATGGTAATCTGCTGATCTATTTGACCGCAGTAGTGCCTGAATAACACCAGAAACAAACATGCAGCTAACCTAGATCTGACAAAAATGTCAGAAACACCTGATCTGCATTTGCTTGGTCAAGGTCTATGGCTAAATGTGTTAGAGGCAGAGGATCAGAAAGATAGTCAGGTAACTGGTATTGCTTAAAAGGAAATAAATCTGGAAGCCTCCATATACCTTTTGTTACAGTTGTCCTTTAAAATGGAGGATGGGTGGTCACTGGTCACTTACCTCCCCAAGGATCACAAGCAAAATAGCATTAATTCAGACATACAAAACTATGTTTGGCAGAATTATCTCGCTCAGGGACAGACTGACAACTCATGGGGCCCCCGGGCAATAGGAGATTATGGGGCCCCCATACCAGTGTTTCCCATGTTTCACGTTTTTATTTTTTTACAGACTAAGATATAATAATTTACTGACAACAGATATTTTATACTGATAAAAACCCCTGAAAAATGGATGTGGTCACGAAACAGAATGGGGTCATGGGTGGGGCAAAATATACATGGCTTTAGCAGTGGTGTAAAAAGTTTGAACTCTGCCATAGTGTTTCCCCTCAAAATAGTATCTGACAGCATTTCACCAAAAATCCATGCAATTTGGCAGAGGTTCCTCCAAAATTCCACTGTTCTTCCAGCCGCCAGAGGGAGCTCTTATCTGTGCGCCGCTAGTCTGGTCTTGAGTAGACCAGACTAGCGGCACACAGATCAAAGCTCCCTCCGGTGGCTGTAACAGCGGTAAGTCCCTACCCCCCCTTCTCCGATGTGTGCCCATCGCTCCCTTTCACTGGCTGCCTACCCTCCTGCTCAGGGTGCTCTGGTGGCCCCCCCCCCCCTGACCACGGGCCCTCGGTCCGTGCCCGAGTGCCTGAATGGTCAGTCCGCCCCTGATCTCGCTTTATCACATCAATTAACATTGATAAAAAATGCTCTATTTTACACTTAAGGTTACTGTATTTATATCTATTGTTCGTGCGCCCTACTTTTGTCTGTATTTGCCACAGATACAGATTAAAGAGCTCTAGACTAGTGTAATATGCAGGTGCTAAAGAATACAATCTTCCACACGTTCTCTCTTCTCACAGGTGGATTTATTTATTAATCCTAACAGTTCACAATTGTTTATTAAAGCAGTTTTATAAAAGAGACATTTGCTCCTAAGGTCACACCAGTACATGTGATCATTGCCATTATGTCAGGTGCAGATAGATCTTCCTCAAACATTGCAGGCATCTTCAGGGATCTTCATTGTCTTCCACGCTCAGGATGCCATCATCATTAGAAATATATCACAGATGCAAGAAGAAGAAACAACCAAAATGCATTGTGTCACCAAAAACTAGTCCATGCAACATCCAATATGTCCTTATAAGCCAGGTGTACGCCAAGAAATGCTGCTTTATGGCGCACCTCGATTTATGAAGCCATATAATCAAACTAACAAACACCTGTTTCAGAAATCATGTGCATTAACTTACATTGAAAACTTTATTTTTATTAACATAGGATGTCCTGAGTATACTAAACAAAACAAACACTTTTTGCTGTGGATGCTGCATACAACTGCAATAACCCACCTCTCCACAACATTCACCATGACCTGATATAACCCAGATGAGGGTAGCAAATCCTAACTCCTAAAAGGGACATGAGCACCATTATATGAAAATATATAAAATGAACCTTCCCGTGATGGAGGTTTATAATAGAGTGTGCCATTGAGTGATGTGCATTATTTACCTATGGGGGTTGCTCCTCTAGCACCCTGTCCATATGAGATCTGCCACCTTCCCCAGGGCAACTGCAGCTGTAGGATTTTGAAGCACCTGGCGATGTCACATTCTCCTAACCGCTGCCAGGAAATGTGGTACTTCGATGTGAGTAAATCCTCCGGCGAGGAATTGTACTCATATAGGCAACTACATTTCCCAGGGTGCAGTGCTGGAGCAGATCCCATACAGATATGGGGCTAGGGGAGCAGCCCCCAATATGTAAATAATGCCAAATACCCCAAATGGAGGCTGCCATATTTATTTCCTTTTAAGCAATACCAGTTGCCTGGCTATCCTGCTGATCATTTGCCTGTAATACTTTAGCCATAGACCCTGAACAAGCATGCAGCAGATCAGGTGTTTCTGACATTTTTGTCAGATCCGCCTGGATTAGCTGCATGCTTGTTTCTGGTGTGATTCAGACACTACTGCATCCAAATAGACCAGCAGGGCTGCCAGGCAACTGGTATTGTTTAACAGGAAATAAATATGGCAACCTCCATATCCCTCTCACTTCGGTTGTCCTTTAAAGCATCAGTGGCCTAAATTGTGAAAAATAGCCTAGTCACTGGGGAGGGAGGGGGTGGGGGGGGGGGAATGGTGTAAGTCTACAGTCCTCAAGTGGTTAAAGGACCACTATCGTGTAAAAAAAGTAGGCAGTTAACATCTGACAGAACCGGCCAGTCCATCTCTTCATGGGGGATTCTCAAGGCTTTGTTTTTTTTTCAACAGCATTTCCAGCAGTTGCAAAGTCTACACTATGAGGCAGGCACCATAGCAGCAGATCAGGCGTTTCTGACATGATTGTCAGATCTGAAAGGATTAGCTGCACGCTTGTTTCAGGGGTTATTCAGACACTACTGCAGCCAAATAGAGAAGCAGGGCTACCAGACAACTAGTATTTTTTGAAAGGAAATAAATATGGCACCCTCCATATTCTTCTCACTACAGTTGTCCTTTGAAATAGTTGACAATCTTCTGAGTGGATGTTTCAGCAAATTCACCCCAAGATCTGGCCGTGCAACGCTCTTACACATTGCAAAAACTGAAGAGCTACATTTCAAACTCTATAGACTTTAGTTAGCATGTCAAATGTTAATGACAGAATAATTTAAAAGAAAACTTAAGCCAAGGAGAAAGCATCTAGGTTTGCAGAGTTGCATCTAAATAAACAACAAGATGTCTTGGACCATGTTTTTTCGACAAACAAGACCAAAATGGAGATGTATGGCCATAATGCAGAGGGGCCACATTTGTTAAAAAACACAGCATACCGGATATGCATAAACACATTATACCACTGAAGATGCTAGTGCTATATCAGGGCTCAGGAACCTTTTTGGCTGAGAGAGCCATAAACGCCACATATTTTAAAATGTAATTCTGTAAGAGCCATACAATATGTTTCAAACTGGGACAGTGCGCATATGCAGCAGAGGGCTCAAGCCCCTGTTGCCATGGTGATGTGTATACAGTTAATCTGCCGGGCAGCGGAAGCGTCAAACACGTGTTCAGCTTCTCTTGGGTTTCAGTAACATCAGCAATTTCCCTGAGAGCCAGACAGGAGATATACAGACTAATAGCTTGTACAATTAGCTAGCTGACTTGGGGGTTGATTCACTTTGTAGGACGAGATCCCAGCACTTTGGCCCAATCGGCTGCCTGTCAAGTGACAGGCAGCCTATTGGGCCAATCCAAGTGCGGGGATCTCGTCCTACAAAGTGACTGGACCTGACAGGGGCCAGTGTGGGACAATTGGAACAGCCGTTCATTTTGGGGGAGCGAGAGTAAGTTAGTAGTGCATGCAACAGCAGTAGCATGCCTACTTTGAAAATGTTATTTGCGCTGCCACACTAAGCTGCGCTGCTTGAGTAGTGTAGCTTAGTGAATCAACCCCTACTGATTTGTGTGTGAGCCAAAAGAGCCACATCTGGCTCCCGACCTATAGGTTCCCTACCCCTGCGCTATATAAATCAATAATAATAATTATACCAACTGCTAAGCACAGTAGTGGAAAGGTCATGATTTTAGCCTGTTTTGCAGCTACAGCACCCAGACATGGTGCCTTCATTGAATTAACTATTGAACTCTTCTGTACATCAGAACATTCTAGAGTTGCATGCAAGTCTCTGTGTGACAGTCAGATAAGACTTGGCCAAATTTGGGTCATGCAACAGGACAATGATCCCAAGCACACCAGAAAATCTACAACAGATTGGCTGATAAAGAAAAGAAGGTGTTCAAATGACCAAGTAAAAGTCCAGACCTTAATTCAACTGAAATGCAGTGGAGTGTCCGTAAGAGAGCTGTGTATAAGCAAAGGTATGCATTCCTCAATGGACTGCATCATTGTTGTGAAGGAGAGTGGGCCAGAATTCCTCCACAAAGTTGTTAGAGACTGATAAAGTAATCCAAAAATTTTTTAGATAAAGTAATTGCTGCTAAAGGTGATTCTGCAAGCTGCTGAATCATGGGCTATACTTGATTTTTCACACATGGCTTCTCAATTTTGACTTCATTTTTGCTGGACAAATAATGAAGGGGATTTTTAGTTTGTTGTTTTACACCCGGGGTTAAATTTAAATAATTTTAAAATCTGCTGACAGGACCGGGTCTTAGACTTTTTGCTGCCTGAGGCAAATTTGTCAGGATGTCTCCCCCATCCACAGATTTGGAATGATTGCACAGCACCCAACAATTTACTCCAGCTCAATACAATAGTACTCTGGCTGGCTAGGAGTCCTTGACAAACAAACTGCTCACCCTCAGCCACTCCATTCCTCCTCAGTCAGGACAGCAGTGCCACCTCCTCCCTTCTGCTGTGCAAGTAAAATGAAACTCTGCTGCTCTCTTGCCTCCCCCCTCCTCACTCACTATCAGACCTCTGACACAGCACAACAAGCTGCTTTTCCCCAATGATGACTTATTCACCTTGCTCACTCTCCTCTTGCTTCTCCTCCTATTCTGATTGCATGCTATTAGTGTAAACACAGTAGAAACATGCTTCCCTGTAATCTCTGCGCCTGATGCAAATGTTTCAACTTGCTTCATGCTCTGCCTGTTGAGGACAAGATGATTTTTTATTTTGCTCTGATACGTAAGAACTGAAAGAGGGTATACCGGCACTTTCTTTTCCTATGAGTGTATGCTCACAGCCCTGCGTTAGGAAGGGAAGAAAAAAGCTTCACTGTGATAAAGACCTTATTATTATTATTATTATTATTATTGAGTATTTATATAGCGCCAACATGTTCCGCAGCGCTGTACAGATTATATTGTCTTGGCACTAACTGTTCCTCAGAGGGGCTCACAATCTAGTCCCTACCATAGTCATATGTCTATATCATGTAGTGTATGTATCATAGTGTAGGGCCAATTGTTAGGGGGAAGCCAATTAATTTATCTGTATGTTTTGGGATGTAGGAGGAAACCAGAGTGCCCGGAAGAAACCCACGCGATACCGGAAGAAGATACAAACTCTTTGTAGATGTTGACCTTGCTAGGATTTGAACCGGGGACCCATCGCTGCAAGGCAAGAGCGCTAACCACCAGGCTCCCGTGCTGCCCGTACTGTAACATAACAAGTTCACAAGGTGTGAAGATATTGATGCTTCATCAGTCTGTTTTTCTTCACCAGTAAGAGTTAGATTTCTGGGCAGTACGGAGACTAAGATTTGCTGTTCGCCTGTTTACATCAGAAACAACAAAATCTCTAGTCTTCCACACCGACCAAGAAAAGTACCAAGGTAGCTTTGGGGGGAAAGAAAACAAGAGGTTATGCAGTTATCATGTTTTACCATATTACTAAAACAAATCACTATATTTAGAAGAGCAAATACTGTTGATAGTTTAAGGGATGGTTCAGACAGACATCTGAACCAATCGCCTGCGGCAGCCTGGCGTCTCTTTCCAAATGCTTTTCTGCAAGCTTACAGAAAATATTTTGTTGGCTTTTGGCAGTGCTCCCCAGTGTATGAAATTTTGCATCCCCACAGGGGGGCACAAAAGCGTGGCGGCGATCCTGGATTCCAGGATTGGCTAAGCACTAGTCAGAAGATGGCGAAAATCTGAATCGAAACGTGTCGGCTGCGCAAACTGTGGTAAGCAATAATGCCAACAGCTGTCCATTCATCTGAATGGACAGCTGTCGTTTACCGTTGCAGAAACGTCCATCGGAACTATCCAAGGGCTATCCATGAGTAACAGAAAAATGATTACATCATCAACCTATTACGTCATCATTTCTATTAGGGATCGTAAATGGGCTGCAAATAAATCTATGTCTATGCAGGATTATGGAATTGTATGCAAATTTATGCAGCTTGCAATGGACCAATGGAATGAAGCTGAAGTTGGATTTAATTGGTTCACTATCCAACTGCATATGTTTGCATATAAAATTTGCAAAATCCTGCATCAATACAGAATTATTTGCATCTTGTTGACCAGTTTTTCCTCTATAATCAAGTCCAGTAAGATACTTTTTAGCCCCAGCAGCACAGTGGCTACTCTTATGTTGTTAGGTTAGGGACTTCAGTTTGATCGCGGATCAAATATTAGCCCTAGATTGTGGTAGGGGCATTAAACTGGGAGCCTGTTTGATTTAAATCTCCTACACCAATGTACAAAACATGCCTAAGACAACTATTCCCTGTTCCTAATGCTGAGCATAAGGACACGAACTGCGTACATGAAAAAGGGTGCCCGTAAATTTGGGCAAACAGAAAAACTGATAGTAGAATATTAGTACATTAACATTTCCCAATATTCTACTATTACAGTAAAAACAAGTAAAATATGGGTAATAAATACTGATATTTTACTACAGCTAAACCCTGTTCTTACACTGAATTCTCCATTACAAAGGGAATAAAAAAAAGATAATTATTTGTGAAATTCCATGAAAGTTTGAATGTAATGTGCTTGGTGATTCACTTGTGTGCACAATGCTATGATTTTCAGTAAGAAGGTTCACATCATGTTTGACATGTCCATGTTTTTCATTTGTGTTCCATGGCCAGTCCTAATCATAAGATTTATTTTTTATTTTTTTTACAGCTGACTGCTTTGTGAGTCATCCAATGCATAGAATGCATCCATTCCAGTGTGGCAACAGGTCACAGCATATCTTTGGAGCATTACAGCACATCTGTATAATACAGATAGGGATACGGTAGTGCTCTGGCTGGACCCCATCATAGCATGAACTGAGCCTAAACTAATGGAAGTTAGGACTCGTGGCTATAAAGAGCTGAGATTGATGCCAAGCAGAACAGGAAAAGCATACACCACTACCTATGAACATTAACCTATTGGAGACCGGCTGTCTAACCCCGCATAAGGACCAGGCGAATTTGCATGCAGGGGGGAGGGTGCGTTTGGGGGGGGGGGGGGTTCAGGCAGCTGGATCCCCACTTTTGGTAGCTGGGCTATGATCTCCCTCCTTAAGCCAGCAGCATTTACTCACCTCCCAGGCTTCAGAGATGAGCCGCAGTGGACCCCTCTGCTCCGACTGGCATCCCCGCTCATACTGCCACTCAGTTCTGGGTCGCAGCTTGATGATGTCATCAAGCCGGGACCAGGGACAGAGGTCAGAGCAAGCGGGGATGCTGGCCAGAGTGGAGGGGAGCGCCGATCGCCGTGGGAACGGCAGGAAGGTGAGTGGGTCCTCTTCTTTCCCACCCTACCGCCGCATCAGTAACGGTGATCACTATGATCTGCCAGCAATCGTAGTGATCACGTGATCATATGACAGCTTAATCTCCCCTCTTGGGTGCGCACGGTTGCGTCGGGAGCGGAAACGGGGGGCGACGTAAATCCTATGCCTCATCAGAGTTAGGTGACCACAAGGGCGGCGTAGGATTTACGCCAGTGCCCCCTCACACACACAGATTTCAGATTTATTGTTTTGCCTCAGCTCAATGACATTCTGTCCCTGTGTCTCAGAGTGCTCAAGTATAAGAACTATTGGCTTTTTTTAATCTATCTGTCTTGGTAGAGAACTGGGCTTCTGAGAACAAAGTATTTTATGGCTGTAATTCCTTATCAGTGAGGGGCTTTAGTCTGACTGGGTCCCGACTGGATAAAAACTGCCAGTTGAATTGCTGAATATTAAGGCAGAGAAAGAAAGCTAAAAAGCATCACAGCGTATTTATTGGTGTGCTTGGCATTGTACATACATGTCTATCTCATCATGTCACATGTCACTTAATTTTCCCTTTAAAGTGGACCTGAACTCTTGCACAGGACAAAAGGAATACAGAGAAATGCACTCTGTATCTATTTAGAGAGTTTAGCCTGTTTAATTCCCCTTCATTTGTGTCTAATGACAACTATGGTTCTGATCCAGTTCTGAAAGATGCCTGAAGAAGAAACATTTAGTTTTGAAAGCTTGCAAAGGAATCTTGTACAGTTAGTCATTAAAGGTATCACCTAAACAACTTTTGTTGTTATGGCAGATACGCAAATAAGCTAATTTGAAAGCACAGGCTGTTAACAATATGTCTGCTTCCATGAATTATGAATTAGTAATTAGGAAGTAGAAACAGTGCAGATTTATTGCAGGATTTGTATCAGCTGTAACAAAGAAATGTTTTTTGTTTAAAGGTTATTATGCTGTTGTGTATCTTTTAGAGTAGAGATGACGTTCTGAGTTCAGGTCCGCATTAAGAATTGAGGGCTGCAAGTGGTGCAGAGAAGTGCAAAACTAGTCAGGACTAGCCCTTCTGTTTTTCTTTTAGATTTAGTAGGATTTTAATGTTAAAGGGAACCTGAGTTGAGAAACTTATGGAAGCTGCCATATTTATTTCTTTTTAAACAATGCGCAATTGCGCATTGCTTGGCTGTCCTGCTGATCTGCTGCCTCTAATACTTTTAGCCATAGACTCTGAACAAGCATGCAGATCAGAGGTTTCTGACAAAAATCTGACAAGATTAGCTGCATGCTTGTTTTAGGTGTGTGATTAATGCTGGGCATACACTATTCGTTTTATGCGCCGGATCAAGCCAGCGGCTCGATGCCGGCGCATCCCCGCTCGTCCATGCGTGCGCGCGGATTGATTGCCGCTCGTCCCCGCCGGCGCTTCCTTATCACCGCTCGATTCCCTGCCATTGTCCGCCGGCGGGAATCGAGCGGGCACGGGTCGAGCGGCATGATCGGGCCAGCTGAATATTATCAGCTGGCCGGATCAGCTGGTCGATACACGGTACAGAAACGTACCGTGTATCCCCAGCATTAGACACTACTGAACAGAAAGATCAGCAGGCCTGTCAGGCAACTACGTTGTATTGTTTCAAAGCAAATAAATGCTGTATATTCTGGCATAGAAAGGCACGTACACACTCCGGACTCCGCAGAGCGGATCAGTCTCTCACCTCAGGTTCCTTTTAACTCCCGCACTATATACCTATATAAATTATTGTTCTTTCCCTAACACTGTTAAAAAGAGACTGAAGTCTCCCAAAATGCCTGTTTTACTTTTAAAATCCTCTTTAATATCAATGCCCTAACTGAAACACCGCATCCCAACACTAGACAAATCACCCCAAACTCCCCGGGGGAAAATTGCGGGGAGCGCTTCCGTATACAGGCAGAGCTTTGAGCTGCAGCTCTGCCTCTACACGCGTCCATCGGCGCGGATCTCCGCCTCCACCCGCCCCTCTCAGTCTGCCTTCACTGAGAAGGGCAGGGAGAGGCGGAGATACGCGCGGATTGACACGCATGGAGGCAGAGCTACAGCCCAAAGCTCTGCCTCCCCGGGCAGCAAAATCCAGGACCAAGAAAGTCGTGTTTTTTTTTGCCTGGGGAGTTTGGGGTGATTTATTTAGTGTTCAACTGCGGGGATGCATCGTTTCAGTTAAGGCATTGATGTTAAAGAGGTTTTTAAAACAAAAACCTGTATTTTGAGAGACTTTAGAGTCTCTTTAAAGCTGAAAGGCAAACTTTTTGCTCAGATTGAAAAACAGTTAAAACTTCCTGTAAGGTTGTTTCTGCTGTTTTGTGTCCCTATTGTTGAGATTTACCTCATTTTCTGTCCCTTGAATCCATCACTATAATATATAGCCTGGTGATCCCGAGAACCGGAAATGAGGAAAAGTAATATAATCTTGACTGATTCTACTGCTCCCTCATCGCACAAAAACACATACTTTATTGCCTTGTAGGAAGTAACACAATGGGCTTGATTCACAAAGCGGTGATAACCCAGTTATCACGCCTAAAAGACTTTAGGCGTGATGACCTTTTCACCACTGAGTTATCACCGCTTTTTCCTGCTCTTCGCGCGAAGTTACCGCGCGTGAGCGCGCGCGCAAAGTCCCATAGGGTTTAATGGGAGCTTCGCGCGAAGCGTCGGGTGCTGCGCGCGCACTTGCGCACTTACGCGCGAGTTTCTTCTTATCATGCCTAAAGTGAGTTTAGGCGTGATAAGGGCCTTTTCACCAGCGTGCAAACACTTTGCACCGCTTGGTGAATCAAGCCCAATGTCTCCTAAATGGTAAGGAGGGCAAAAAGGGGTTTGACCCATTCCAGAACTATGGCGCATCAAAATAAAAAGGCATAATGTGATAATAATTAGTTGTATAATAACACCAGCAATGCTGTTGCTTTTTAAGAAATAATATAATCTTGATTAAAAGATCTCTCACAGTGCATTCTAATTTTGTATACAACCTGGTCCTGTTATCACACCCATACCTCACAACTTTTTGAGATGAGAAAGAAGGACACTTAAGCTACACCCCTGCCACGCCCCTGTCACACCCCTAGTCTTGCATACCATCAAGATTTCATAAGAAAAATATGTTGTTTTATAATTCAAACCACACTGGTCCATTCTAGCCTGGTTAATTTTCCTTCATATCAACATTTTAAAATTAGTAATACAGTGGGCCTGATTCACAAAGCGGTGCAAACTTTTTCGCGGACTTTTGCGCGCGCAATTTGCCGCGATTCGCACGATTGTGGACTTTTGCGCGCGTAATTTGCCGCAAATTGCGCGCGCAAAAGTCTGCGAAAAAGTTTGCACCGCTTTGTGAATCAGGTCCAGTATATCAATTTGAAGGATGGGAATAAAGCTTAGAGTCAAACGCATTTTTTAGTAGGGAAATATATATATTTACATAGAAAGAGGGACAAATGAGAAGGAAAGAGGGACAGAGGGACCGGGCTCCCAAAGAGGGACAGTTGGGAGCTATGCATACCCCCTTCTCTTTAGTGTGCAGTGCTAATTGACAAGAATAAACTGAATATTGCACAAACTCATTGCAGAACACACAATAGTAATCATTATTTGATCCAAAAGCATTGTGATTGGCTTATCCTATCCTAGCCTCAGGCTCCTGGTCTTTGCCAAGACTGTCATGCGTTCCAAAATCTCTCGCAGTCCAGAAAATGATAATGTAAAATGACTGAAAATAAGATATTGTGAGGAAAAACATGGTAAAACATCATACAAGGCTATGGTATGAATCAACGCTAGATTGCCCTGGGCTGCCATTCAAAGATTAGAGGCACAGCCTGAGGCTGGTAGCATGGTGTGTGTCATGGAGGGCGAGGGTATTCCTGAATGTCTGGGCCTAATTGGATATTTACATAACACAAGAGAAATACATTGTATTATCAGCTGCTTACATAGCTCTTTAGGTGGAAAATTGGGACAAATCTTATGTGCAAAGATAAACAATTGGGCCTCATTCACACTGGAGTGTTTTACTAGCAATTTCAGTTTGTCTGCAAATCGCTAGTGCTTAAAGCGGTATCGTCACCATAAAAATCAAATTTCAACAGCAACTGGTCTGAGGGTATTAAGTAATAAAGATGCTAATCCTGCATTCAAAACTTTCAAAACTTTTTCTGCTGTTATGATTTAGAGTTATCACATACTTAAGGAAACACTGGCCCTTTAGTAGTCGTGCCAAATAATTGCATGCTGGGGGTTCTTTTTATCTATAATCTATTCCTTCTCTTCCCTTTATTTCCCTACCAGCTTCTTATCTGAAACCTAATCCCCTACTCACTTGTGTTTACAAGCAAGGCTGAGGCGACTCAGCGATTGGAGGAGACAAGAAAAAAACGAAAGGGCAGAAATGACATCAGGATTTAGCCTTAACTGTGGGCAAAAGACATGGCCCCCACTAGGAACAGAATTCTCGTCATTTACTATATAACATTCACTGAAATCAAAACGTGGACAGTATAATACATGTGTTATGTAAGTAGATCAAGTATTTATCTACTTATATATTTGTTTTTTTCCCTGGCATAGTATGGCTTATCCTACTGCTTTAAAGAGAACCTGAACTGAAAATAAAAAGTCAAAATAATCATACACAGGTATACCACACATACTTACCTCCTGTGTGGTCTACTCCTCAATCTCTTTCTCCTCTCCTGTGTCCTGTTTGTCCACTGTGATCGAAGGAATTCTCAATCCTCCATTTTAAAAATGGCCATCACCCCATAACAGCTTCCTTGTCAGCACACTGTTTAACTGTAATATCACCCACTTGAGCCACAGGGAAACATGGACATTACCTTGCACATTCAGTTGTAACTAGCAGCTGCTTATATATAACTGACAGCAACTGGTATATTTTAGTTCTGACAAAATATCAATGGTAATGTTCACACTGTAGCAATCGCCAACGATTAGCAGTTTGCTGAAATTGCTAGCAATTTTAGAGCAATTGCATTTCAAAAGAGAATCACAAAATGCAATCACTCCAAAATCACCTTCCTGTACAGTGAAAAATCACAGGAAAATCACAGGAAAATCACCTTGAAAAACGTTAGTGATTTCGCCAGCATTTTGCGATTGCCAGTGTGAATGAGGCCTTAGTTATACAGCTACAAAAGAGTATACATGATAGAGGCTTGCCAATGCAGTCAAATACAATTAAATGTGATACCACAGAACCTGTTCAGATCTAATTTTTCATGTTGTGTGTATGTCTGTTAGCATAAGGGCTGATTCGCGGCTTCTGGCAGCGTCTCGTTCGGCGGGGTCTAGGCGGTGTGGCGTTTGGGCTTTCAGTGGCTTCCCGTCATGGTTGGGGTGTTTCGTCCTCATAGGGGAACACTAGACGCGGCAGTTAATCACACATGCAGTGTCCAGGGTCACCTCAAACGACAGGAAAAATCGGGATCGGAACGCCGCGTTCGCCGGTAAAAGCCTGGTACAAACGCTTCCATTCACTTTAATTGGAGCATATAGCAATGAGTCCCGGACAGTAAACACCTGCCAAGTGTCCGTGTGAACCAGCACTAAATGACACGCAGGAGCCTAGAGGTAATATGCACGATTGGTAGTGAGACACTAACCTGTCTCCCTTGGCAGCTGGCCAAGTGGACTCTGTGTCTCCAGTTTAGCTACGCTAAGGCTGTAAGTATCAGCAGGCTAGGCTGATAGGACAAGCATAATACTTTTTCTACCCCAGGCCAAGTTTATTGTTGCTTTCTACCCATGTGTAACAGCCCCCCTCCTGTTCCATGTGCAGCCTTCTATTATGTAACATTCATGTACAGCAGTTCCTCGGTTTCATGTACAGCTTCCTTGAACAGAGTATCTCCTCATCCATATGTTGCTCTCAATCAACCTCCCTTTTCTATTTGCGGCTTCCATACCATATTCAGCAACTCCTTTTCCATGTCAGCTGCCCATGACCCAGGCATTTGTGGCTTTTCCAGAATCTGGCCCTGAGCACAGACACAGAACTGTCGTGGACACAGCTGAAGATTCTTGATCATGTAGACAGTAATCTGTCAGGACTGGAAAAGGTTAATGCATACAGGATACAGATCGCAATCTGGGAATGCAAAGGGCGCAGGAATATACGGAGCACTGCATGAGATTGTCGTGCCCTGACTGGGGGGGGTGATTAATTACCTTGCTGCAAGTGTCTTCTCTCCTCTTCCCCAGAGGTAGATTCTCTCCCCCAGTATCTGGGGAGAGATTTGCAGCTGGAGGCGGTGATTGGGCGAGCAGGCTGGTGGGCAGTTTGAAGCAGCCAGTCACCTCGGAGCAGGAGGTATAAAAGGAGGGAACAGGTGGATGGCGTCATGCAAAATCCCCATCTGAAGAGGAGCTGCCCCGCCCCCCCTTCCTGTTGCTGGCCGTTACATTTATTGGGGTCAATTGCCTATCCAGTTAGGCAAAGCAACATGGGAAATGGCACCCAGGTATGGGTGGTACTTTTGGAGTTACCAGGCAGTAAGGCGTACTGGTTGTTATTTCTATTTTCCAGTTTTGTTTAAATTTGTATTCCTGAATAAAGATATTTTGGTTCTTGTGTACAATAAAAGAAAACAAAGACTTGGAAATTAAAACCCCAATCAAATTGGCCGCTGCCTTAATCCAATAATGGTGTTGTAGTTATTGTACTGTTAAGCAGGTATTATGGGCAAGTGCAGTTCCATGATTCATTCAAGGTCAGGAGGACTAGCAGAGTAGCCTAGACATCAGCAGAGTGGCTAGAGTCCTTCTCATCTCCACTGGCTGCAATCCCCTCAGTGGTGCTTTAGACCATATGATGATGTAAATATCCTGTGCCGTAGCAGACAACTTAAAGAGAGCAGAAGACTATGGGGCTCTATTCAAAAAATGTCTCACACATGAGTTATTTATCACCTAATTGATAAAAATAACCTTTCAGCACATTTACAAGCAGGGGCGTAACTAGGCCCCACCGGGCCCCCCTGCAGATTTTCAGAGCGGGCCCCCCCCCCCCCCTCACCTCGGGGCTCTCCCCTCTGTGCTCCCCTCCAGCTCGTAAGTGTGTGGGGCTGTGGTGGGCAGCGAGCAGCTGGCAGATACATACCTGCTTCCATGCGTTCCATCGCAGACTTCTCGCTCTAGCGGCTGACGTCACTTCCGGAAGTGACGTCAGCCGCTAGAGCGAGAAGTCTCCGAGTATCTGCCCGCCGCTGCCCACCACAGCCCCACACACTTACGAGCTGGAGGGGAGCACAGAGGGGAGAGCCCCGAGGTGAGGGAGAGGGGGGAACTACCCTACCGCGGGCGCAGGGGCTGCAGGGCCTATTGCTACGCACCTGTTTACAAGCAAAGTAATCAAAGTGAGTTATTCCTGATTAACTTCATTTCAATCTTTCTTATCTTTCTTTTCTTACCATAATTATATTATATTTTTGCTCTTTGGAAGCTTACAAATGTAACAGAAAAGGTGAAAACAGAGGAAAACAGGTGAAGAAGCTTTGTGAATCATGCCCAATCCATAGATGATTCCCATTTTTAGCACTTTTGTGTATGTAGGCCCCATAATTCCAGCTGCTGTTTTGTGCTGTTCCACAGGAGAGTACAGATTACTATTTGAATCATTTCTGGCAAACAATTTTCTCAGTTTATATGACCACAATAATTGAATTTAGTAGAAACATTTTGGTTTTTTTTTATGTGTTTTTTTTTGTTTAGTTTTTTTTGACTGAAGTTCTGTTTAATTGAAAGTTTTGGTGGTCACCTGGCTGGCAAGGCGTAGATTTCAATTAGTCGCTGCTGCACGCATCCGCCGTTTCCGTCGCTCCCGCCGTTTCCGTCGCTCCCGCTGATTAATCCCCGCTGATCTCGCCGCTTAATCTCTGCTGTCTGTTACCGCAGCTCACTGACTCTGCCTGTCTCTATGACGGCAGAGCCCTGTGAGCGGGTCAGGAGACAATTTCATTGGCTCCTGGCTCTGTCTTTCAATGTAACCCGCTCTCATTGGCTTACATTGAAAGACAGGGTCAGGAGGGTCAACCGATGAAACCGGCTCCTGACCGGTTCACAGGAACTCTGCCGTCATAGTGACAGCAGAGTGGGTGGCCCAGGATCCCGACGTGCGTCGGTGACGGCGGTTGCGGCGAGTATGTGCAGCGATTCGTTGGTATTCCGTCGGGATTCCGCTGTTTCTGAACCAGCGGTCTCTGGTCCTTAAGGGGGCAGAAACCACTGGTAGTTAAGTGGTTAAACTGCTGTTCCTCCTAAACATTGCTGAGCATTGCAGGCTATAAGGATGGGCTCAGGCCAACCCCAGCCTTTTCAGAACGTAAGAGTGAATATGCAACAGGAAAGAATGCAGGGGTGGAGGGGTTGCACTTTGCTTTAGATCAGCTTTGAAAATCAGACCACTTACTGTAGGACCTACCAACTCGTTTGAATGCTTGGGGGTGCAACTTTCAGCTGAGAAAAACATTAACTAATTGCTGATCTACCGCCCACCAGAAAAATACTCAGACTTCCTTAAGGAACTTGTAGATCTCCTATGCAACCTAACACTGGAACACCCCCGATGGATTGTTCTTGGAGATTTCAATACATGGGTGGATGACTCCTTTTCACAATTTGAAATAGAGCTACCTCGTGCCTTATATGAACTGGGCTTCTTCCAATCAATCAGCTCTGCTACTCACAGGAAAGGTCACACTCTGGACCTTATATTCCATACTGGGCTGTCAATATCCAATGTGGAAATTAATCCTGTTGCCTGGTCAGACCATCACACTATCCACTTCTCCCTCTCAGTACCAGCTGTCAAACACCAGGTCAAGAATCAAATAAAATATCGCCGCTTAAAAGGGTTAACACCTCAACATATCCGAGATAACCTTAGCTTAGATGAATTGACTGAATCCAGCTTGGACCCTGATACTCTGGTGTTTAAATACAACAAATGTGTGTCCTCCACCTTTGAGACCATTGCTCCTCTGTGCACCAAATATCTTACTCCACACCATCATGCACAGTGGTTTAATAACGCCATAAAAGAGCTGAAAAGACAAGGCTGAAAACTTGAGAGACTGTGGCGCAAATCTCAGTCCCCAGAAGACAAACATGCCTTAATCCTCCACTTGAAGAACTACCAAAAGGTAATCACGGGGAAAAAAATCATCCTTTCTATCACAAGAGATTACAAATGCAGTTAACAAACCAGCCCAACTGTTCCGCACAGTGGAAAAACTCTGCAACCCGGCATGTCAAAAACTTATAATCGAGTCTTCAAAGGACCTCTGTGACCAATTTGCCTATTTCTTCACAGACAAAGTCTCCGCTATAAGGTCCGCCATCCAACTTACAGCATCTGAGCCTAATATAGCACCGAAGACCATTAGCAGAGACAACGTAACACCTTGGTCAAACTTCAAAGAAATTGATGAAGAAGTCACATCAAGCATCCTCCTTCACCTCCGCCTAACTACCTGTGACCTGAATCCTGGCCCAACACAGTGCCCCGACCTGTTCGTACCGGTATTCCTAAAAATTGTTAACTGTTCCTTACAATCAGGGATATTTCCTGCTTTACTGAAGGAAGCAATCATCAGGCCTCTCCTCAAAAAACCCTCCATGGACCCAGATGCAATGACCAGCTACAGACCTGTCTCTAACCTCCCCTTTCTGGGCAAGCAAATTGAAAAAGCTGTTTACCTCCAGCTAGAAGCCAGAATCCTACAAAACAGTTATGACCCATTCCAGTCTGGCTTCAGGAAACACCACAGCACTGAAACTGCCCTCATCCAAATATGCAACCACCTGCTCATGGCAAGAAACAGAGGAGAGTGCTCGATCCTCATACTACTAGACCTTTCTGCAGCCTTTGATACAGTTGACCATGACATCTTGATAAGCAGGCTACAGGAATACTGCGGCATTGATGGCATAGTTCTTCAGTGGTTCCAATCCTTCTTGAGTGGCAGAACCCACAAAGTGTCTATGGGGCCCTTCCTGTCCACCCCGTATCACTTAAATATGGGGTGCCCTAGGGCTCAATCCTCTCTCCCCTGCTTTTCACGATTTACATGATACCACTTGGAAAACTAATCCAAAAACGGGCCTGACATACCACTGATATGCAGACAATACCCAACTATATCTTTCCTTCAAGCCTGGTGTGACAGACCCAACTCTAACTATGAACGCCTGCTTACCTGAACTACAGCAATGGATGAATGACAACTGCTGAAACTAAATGCAGACAAAACTGAAGTCCTTCTGATTGGAGGGCAGAGTATGATAACAAAACGACTTAACTTGCAGTCTTCACCACTGGGAATAGGAGGCACGGAACTACGCAGCTCTGATCATGTGCGTAGCCTGGGAGTTCTAATTGATTGGGATTTAAACTTCAGAACTCAAATCTCTGCTGTGGTGAAATCTTCCAATTTTCACCTAAAGAACATTGCAAAAATCAAGCACCTCATCCCCCCAGAAGATCTGCCAACCTTAGTCCATGCCTTCATCACATCCCGACTGGACTACTCTAATGCTCTCTACACTGGCCTTCCAAAAAAGGTCTTGTACCGCCTACAGCTGATACAGAATACTGCTGCCAGACTGCTAACCAACCAACCCCGTCACTGCCACATAACGCCAGTCCTGCACTCTCTTCACTGGCTACCTATAGAATGGAGGGTCCTATTCAAGATCGGCCTACTGACATTTAAATCCCTGAATAATCTAGGCCATGGATACATGAAAGATATGTTGCAGCTGCATAGCAATCCCCGCATTCTCAGATCCACAGGTTCTAATAATCTAGTCATACCCAGAGTCTACCTGGAAACTTTTGGTCCCAGAGCCTTCTGTCATGCTGCCCCTACGTTTTGGAACTCCTTACCTCAACAGATCAGGACAGCTCCATCCCTGGACGTGTTTAAATCCAGACTGAAACCCCACCTGTTCAGTTTGGCATTTGCAGAAATATAACTTTTGTTGTGTGTATAATTCATCCTACTACCAATTACTGAATCTGAGAGAGCCTAAGCGCTTTGAGTCCTATGGGAGAAAAGCGCTATAGAAATGTTATTGTATTGTATTGTATTGCTTTCCAAGGAAATCCACAGTGTGATGGGGTAATATGGTGAAGGAAGCAGTGTTACTTAAAACAGAAATAGAGGTGATCATGACCACTACAGCACCAATAAAGAGCTAAATCAGTGGAGGAAGAAGGGTCGTAGGTGGGCTTTCAGAACCAGGTGCCTAGATACGCTTGCAACCTGTGCATCTCTATTGACTGACTGCATTCCTGATTTGGGGGTAACATAAAATAGAAATTATTTAGATAAATAACACATCAGTATAATGCCAGAGGCTCAACACTACAGGCACAGTGGCACCTTATCTTTAGCGTTCTGTCTCTATGTGTTTGTCATGTGATCGATTCAGCCAGATATTGACGGAAAAAATAGACCATTTTTACACTAAATGTAGTATTCATTTTTTTTAGTAATGCACATCTACATTTCTAAGAGCATGCAACTTTTAAAATGGTTTCTACGGCTTTTCCCTAAAGTAGCATTTTTTTCTCTATCAGCCAAATCCAGCATTCCTGTTGTTCTGATAATGGTTCAGAAACACTTCTTTCTCACAGCTGTGAGAGTTAAAATGCATTTAAGTGACATTCATATATATGTAGAAAAAAGAAAAAGTAAGAATAAGAAATTTGCTGAATAGAGAAAAAGAGGCATTAATTAGACTTCTCCTTTTGTTTCTGTCAGAAAAAAAGAGCTAAATAGATACCCAGAATGCCTCATAATCTTGTTGTTTTTTTTCCAATTACATGACCCAAGGCCTACCTCTCCAATTCATGCTTCATTTTTGTGCTCACGAGCCTTTTCAATTCAGCAAACGAAGCAGCCGTTGTCAGGACAGGAAAATTGAGGCTTTTGTTATCCTGCTGCTAATAAAAAACACCTTTTTGTAATGTGAAATACTGAAATAAAAAAACCAAAAAAAAAACAGACAATAAGCATGCAGCAGCCCAGCTGAATCCACTTAAACAGGCAATTCATTCACAGTAAATGGGTGAATTTGTGTAGAAAAAAATAATAATTATATATTATATATAATTTAGTATTTATATAGCGCCGACATCTTCTGCAGCGCTGTACATAGTATATTGTCTTGTTACTAACTGTCCCTCAGAGGAGCTCACAATCTAGTCCCTACCATAGTCATATGTCTGTGTATTGTATGTATCTTGTAGTGTATGTATTGTAGTCTAGGGACAATTTTAGGGGGAAGCCAATTAACTTATCTGTATGTTTTTGGGGATGTGGGAGGAAACCAGAGTGCCCGGAGGAAACCCACGCAGACACGTGAAGAACATACAAACTCCTTGCAGATGTTGACCTGGCTGGGATTTGAACCGGGGACACCAACTTTACAGATGGCGGCAGAGGAAACACCCATTTATGCTGCCAAATATTGTTTGAGTTGTTTTCTATGACGTGACAAAATAGGAAGTTAAAAGACATCACTGATCTGACAGGTTATTATTTTTAGTATATATAGGATCAGCGCAATTTTTGAAGCACATTGAACGATTAATGTCATTAACTGTCCCTCAGCAATAGCCCAACCTAATGTCTGTACCTCAGCATAGGACATATAATGGGGAACGCCAATTTAACTCACCAGTGTGTTTTGGGGTTGTGTGGTAAAAAAAAAAAGCACTTGGGAAATCCCACATAAATACAGGGAAGATTATACACTCTCCATGCAGATATTATTCTGACCAGGGTTTAAACCTGCGATTCCCATGCTGCAAGGTGAGCATACCAGCCACTTAGCCCGAGAGCCACCTAAATAACAAATGCAGGTGCTCTGCTCAAAGATTAATTCCCAACTCATGTTCCAATGACAAACTCAAAAATGTTGGAATTAACCTCACTTTCTTATCTGGGGCCAGCTGAAACAGAGACGTGAGGGGAAAATGTAAGGGGACACAGACAGTACTTCTTTTACACTCTGGCTAAAAAGTAGAGCAAATGTTTTAACTTAATGTACTTCTAAAGACCATTTTTTAAGTTCAGATTCAGAGAGTCAGAGTAAGGGAGCCTAGACTTATGCATGGGTTTATTAGATGGAAAATGCTATATCAAGCCCTAGCAGCAACAATACAACTGTTCCATCATGAAATTGTAATTAAACTACTACATTTTAGTCTTTGTAGGCATCATCTTTTGTTATTTCATGTACACATTTCATTTAGCTGTTTTTGTTTGTTTGTTTTGTTTTTAAACACGTGTGTTTTTTAATCTTTTTTTTTTACAAGAAGTCAGGATTCACACTTGTCGTAATCGCATGCATTTTCCCAACATGGGGAATCATGGGATCATTTTATTATTATTATTATAGATGTATAAAGCGCCAACATATTCCATGGTGCTGTACATCATGTGCGTTTTCTCACTGACAATCAGTAAAACCTGAGAAGATTTAACTTTTCTCAGTTCAACAGAAAAATATTTTGCTATTGAAACCCAAGTTTGGGGGATTTTTCATCATTTTGGCTACTGCCACATGATTTGTGCCCATTTTTGTACCTCTGTAAGCAGAGTCAGAGGCAGACATGGGTCGGTGCAGGCCATGCAGCCATACAGGGGCCCCATGCCCTCTAGGGCCCATGCAGCTGCACCACAGTTCCGGCATGGCTATTCTGTAGGCTCTTCTCTGTGTATTTCTCTCTGAAACGCAGGAGGAACAGTGATATTTGCTTGTGGCCCAGTCATACACAAGTATGAAATAATGTTGCTTGTGGCCCAGTTATACACAAGTATGAAATATGTGCTACATTAAAGGGAATCTGAAGTGAAAATAAACTTCTGAAATAATGAATTGTATGTGTAGTACAGCTAACAAATAGAACATTAATAGCAAAGGAACAAGTCATATATTGTTTCCAGTACATGAAGAGTTAAAGCAAACCTGAACTGAAAATAAAAAGTTAAAATAAGCATACACAGGTCATACTTACATCCTGTGTAGTCTCCTCCTCAATCGCTTTCTCCTCTCCTGCATCCCGTTTTTCCACTGTGATGAATGAAATTCTCCCTCGTCCATTTTGAAAATGGCCATTACCCCATAACTAGAGAAGGGCCGAAAGGTTCGCCCGCGAACGGTTCCAGGCGAATTTTGGGTGGTTCGTGTTTGCTGGCGAAGGTGAACTTTTGCGGAAGTTCGATTCACCCCCATAATGCTCCATTACGGTCAACTTTGACCCTCTACATCACAGTCAGCAGGCACATTATCGCCAATCAGCCTACACTCACTCCTGGAGCCCCACACCCCCTTATAAAAGGCAGGCAGCGCTGGCCATTACAGTCACTCATCTGCCTACAGTAATTAGTGAAGGAACAGCTGCTAACAGACTCTGCTAGGGAAAGCTTAGTTAGGCTCTTGTAGACTTGTTACTGGCTGATTGTTATTCCTCAAATAGCACCCCACAACAGCCTCCTTCCCTCCTCCCTCCTTCCCTCCTCCCCTCTTCCCTCCGCCTTCCCTCCTCCCCTCCTTCCCTCCTCCCTCCCTCTTCCCTCCTCCCCTCCTTCCCTCCTCCCTCCTTCCTTCCCTCCTCCCTCCTCCCTCCTTCCCTCTTCCCTCCTCCCTCCTCCTTCCCTCTTCCCTCCTCCCCTCCTTCCCTCCTCCCCTCTTCCCTCCTCCTTCCCTCCTCCCTCTTCCCTCCTCCCCTCCTTTCCTCCTCCCCCCTCCTCCCCCTCCCTCCTTCCCTCCTCCCTCCTTCCTTCTCCCTCCTTCCCTCCTTCCTCCTCCCTCCTTTCCTCCTCCCCTCTTCCCTCCTTCCCTCCTCCCTCCTTCCCTCCTCCCTCTTTTCCTCTTCCCTCCTCCCTCCTTCCCTCTTCCCTCCTTCCCTCTTTCCCTCCTTCCCTCCTTCCCTCTAGCTAGCTTCCCTAGTTTCCCAGCTAGGCTGGCTTCAGCCTGTAGTGTTGGTGGTATAGTGGTGAGCATAGCTGCCCTCCAAGCAGTTGACCTGGGTTCGATTCCTGGCCAATGTATGTAAGCTGGCTTTTGACATCCTACAAATCCCTGGAAGACAAGATCCTCCTCCTCCGGAGAGGAGGAGAGTAGATTACACTTCCTGATTGATGTATACACATGCAAGATGTTGTAAAGCAGTTTAGGCCTGCAATTCAACATTCAATGTGATATTTGACCTTAAAAAAGTGGTTTGCGACAAATCTAGGTTTTTTACAGAGACTTTTGACGTGTATCCCACTCAACCATGTCTCCGTCCAGATATTAGATCCCTTGAAACATCTTTTTCATCATTTTTCTGGCCAGCATAATTTTTTCTAAATTTACAAGTTCGCCTCTCCATTGAAGCCTATTGTGGTTTGCGAAAGTTCGCAAAACCGAACTTTCGCGGTAGGTTCCTGAACCGGGTTCGCGAACCAAAAATCGGAGGTTCGGCCCATCTTTACCCATAACAGCTTCCTGGTCAGCACACTTTTATACTGTAATATCGCCCACTTGACCCATAAGGAAACATGGACATTACCTTGCTCAACAGTTGTCCTTTCAGTTATAACTGACAGCAACTGATATATTTCAGTTCTGACAAAATCTTGTCAGAACTAGAAGGAATCATTGTAAGAAGAAAATGGTAAGCTTCTAAGAGGAACTGACAGTGAGGTAAATATGTAATATTCATTTGCAGGTACATCATGTGTTTATTTTAAATAATTTTACTAGGTTCAGGTTCCCTTTAAGAAACTTCAGTTGTTACCTATGCAAAGGACAAATTGGTCACTGATTTCTGGAGCACTATACATCAAAGAAACAGTGACAGACAGCTTCTGATAAGGTTCAGTGAGAATAGAAGTTCAAAGGGTCATTAGCTCTACAAACCACACTCTGTATTTTAAAGTATAAGACAGAGCAAACTGCAAATATGACAATATGATGCAATGCTATAAAAACGCTATATAACTGAAAATAAAAATATGAGACTCTGTTCTTTGCTAGTAATGTTCTATTCCTTATCCGTACTGCACATACAATTCATTATATCATAAGGTTTTTTCGCTTCAGTGTCACTTTAACACAGTGCTTACAGAATGTAGCCTAGATTCATGTACTTTTATGTTCTGGACATTGTTTGGATCCAACCGTAATCTGCTATGATTATGGCCACTCACATGGGGCCCCCCTTATTAATTCTGCACACAGGCCCATTGTTGAATTTGTCCACCACTGAGCAGAGTAAAGCTCTGGGAGCTGACGAACGACAAGACCTCTGGCTGGGCCTTCATATATAACTGCTTCTCTTCATTTTACAGCATCCTCGATAAACCTGCATAACTTGTATAAATCACTAAAATTAGCTTGTGTGATTTCAAGCTTCTCCGGTTATCTGAGCTATCAGCCAAACTGATGTCATGAATTGGGTGAGGCTTAGATGACGTATTTTTTGGGCTGTCAGGTACTGGAATGCATAGTAGCTGTCTTACTACTGTTAGGTAAAGAGATGGAAATGATAATTGTATTATATAATTTCAACATTGCTTTTTTTTAAACGATATTCTGGTTTTCTGGCAAATTACTTTTCCCTTGGTGAAGGTGCCATGCCATCCCTATAAAGGAACACAGAGGGGGCAGATATGGAAATCAACAGCCACATCTAAATACTCTCCTATTTAATTAGGAGTCAATTTTAGTTCATTTTTGGGCTGGCAACAATCCACACATACACAGTCTGAGCTCAAGGTAGGGATGATCAATTAGCAACCCTGTCCTCAGACACAACTACCCCTGTGCCTCAATGCGCCCAGCCGATGCCACCTTCCTTTCAATTCCATACAAAGACATCTGATAATTGGCCATGATCCAGCCTGGCCTCTCTGGAGCCTGAAATCAATGACAATGTGGCCAGGAATTAAAACGCAGATATTCCGTGCGAGGGGCAGAAAGGGATGTGAGACATGAAAAAGCGTCGGAACAAAAGGACAACGTATCAACTGGGAACCTTTGTGAAAGCTGGAACAAAGAGCTGGGACAGCAGTTGCCAGCTTCTCATGTCTCTCCGATAGAGCTCAGGCCAAGCAGACTACTCAGGTCATGTGACTAAAAAGGGTGGGGGGAAGAATATAAATAAATATATACAAATTTTAGACATGAAAAGTATCGGTTTCTGGACTCATATTTTAAAGCCTCTTTTGAGCCTGGTGCAGGATTTGTGAAGCAACAGACGACTGGTGGAGATCTCTGGGGCAGACAGAAATGAGAGGCTATCAAGAGTGTTTTTTGAATGCATAATACTGGTTTGGGAATTCAAAAGGCTGAGTTGATTCTCCTCTTTAAAATGCATTGGAGTATGGCTTGCCTGCCTACGGTCAGCTGCTCACTGCATTTATGTAGGGTCATGATTACCATAAACCATTTCCTGTTTTGTTTTGTTTTACTAAGGTGGTAAAATGACCCATATTATGCTGCAGTGTTACCAGCAACCAGAGTGAGGTTCCCCCATTGCTAGCTGCAATAATGACAATGTTTGCTTGCTAGTGATTTTGTTGCTGGTATGGAAATTACGGAAATTACCCAATCTGAATCTGCCATTGAAAACTTCCTGTGCCTTCTTCAGTCAAGACATTTAATGGTTTACAACGGCTGGATTGTTGCATTATCAACAAAGATCATGATAGTTAACCACTTCTGCACCACAGGTTTTTCCCATGGCGTTTAAACGTCAGGGTTTAGATGCTAGCTTTTGAAGGCTTTTGGGAAGTGTTCAAGGCTAGCAGTTCTGGTCTCTGCTATTGTTTCCTGGTGTTTCATGTTGCTTTCAAGACTAGAGATGTTAGCGAACCGTTCGCCAGCGAATCTCTATGTGCAAATACTACTTTTGGGTCGCTATGACCCGGAGTAGTACGGCTGCGCTGGGCCAGCGGTGTGCGTCTTTGATCGCTTGCCTGTTGCCGGACACTCTCTGCGCATGAGCGTGACGTCACTCATGACGTCATGCACATGTGCAGAAAGTGCCCGGAAACAGGTGCCCGATCAAGGACGCACACCGCCAGCCCAGCGCAGCCATACTACTCTGGGTCATAGTGACCCGGAAGTAGTACAGGGAGAGGGGTTCGCCAGCGAACAGTTCCCGAACCATTCGCTGACATCTCTATTCAAGACTAGACGCAACGCCGGGATCTACCGCCAAGCTTTCATGAAAGTCTGCAAAAGCCAGCTCTAAACGCTCCCATTCACTTGAATGGGACGGCGGTAGATCCCAAAAAACGCCGCGTTAAACACCACAAAAATGCCCGTGTGAACCAGCCCTTAAAAGGAAATTAATATGGCAGCCTCCATATACCTCTCACTTCAGCTGTCCTTTAACCTCCTTAGCGGTAACCCCGTGCTGGACACGGGGTCTGCCGGAGGGTGCCGCTCAGGCCCTGCTGGGCCGATTTACATAATTTTTTTTTTGCTACACGCAGCTAGCACTCTGCTAGCTGCGCATGCATAACGATCGCCGCCGCTACCCGCCGATTTGCCGCCCCCCCTCCCCCCCAGACCCCTTTCGCTGCCTGGGCAATCAGTGCCAGGCAGCGCTGAGGGGTGGATCGGAATGCCCGCTGACGTCGATGACGTCTGTGACATCATCGCGATCGTCGCCATGGCGACGGGGAAGCCCATACAGGGAATCCCGTTCAGAACGGAATTCCCTGCAGGGTAAACGCGCCGGCGGCGATCGGATGGGTGGGAGGGATAGCGAAGGGAGGGAGGAAGCATGGAGCTAGCGCTAGGCTAGCTACATGCTTTAAAAAAATTTTTTTAAAAAGTGCTGCGCTGCCCCCTGGCGGATTTATTGTACCGCCAGGGAGGTTAACCTCCTTGCCGGTTATCCCGAGCTCAGCTCGGGGTAACCTGCGCAGGAGGATATCTCAGGCCCCGCTGGGCCGATTTGCATAATTTTTTTTTTGTTACAAGCAGCTAGCACTTTGCTAGCTGCTTGTAACTTCCGATCGCCGCCGCTCGCCGCCGATCCGCCGCAATCCGCCGATCCGCCGCAATCCGCCGCGGCGAGTCGCTCCCCCCCGCCCCAGAGCCCTGCGCTGCCTGGCCAATCAGTGCCAGGCAGCGTTGAGGGGCGGATCGGGATTCCCTATGACGTACCGACGTCCATGACGTCGGTGACGTCATCCCGCCCCGTCGCCATGGCGACCGGGGAAGCCCTGCAGGAAATCCCGTTCTCAACGGGATTCCCTGCATACTCTGATCGCCGAAGGCGATCGGAGTGGGTGGGGGATGCCGCCGCTTAGCGGCTATCATGTAGCGAGCCATTGGCTCGCTACATGATTTTAAAAAAAAAAAATTTAAAAAAATGTGCGGCGCTGCCTCCTTGCCGGATTTTTTAGACCGGCAAGGAGGTTAAAGAAGAACTTTAACCCAGGATTGAACGTCATTCCAATCAGTAGTAGCTAATACTCCCTTCCCACAAGATAATTTCTTAAAGAGATCATTAGGGACATTTGTATGGCTGATATTGTGATGACAGGGGTGGCAGCGGTCAGCGGACATGTCCCCCTCCCTCCCTCACCTGGGTCCCCCGTCCCTAATACCCCCTCCAGCTACATGCCGCAAAACTTGTTAAAATGTATAGCATCGGCGAGCGCGGAGCTTAACTTCTCCTCCTACTACCTCCGCTCGCCGTGTCACTGCCTGCAATGCTGCCCTCCGAATTATAAAGTGCGGCATTGCAGGCATTGACGCGGCGAGCAGAGGAAGTGGAGAGAAGGTAAGCTCCCCGCTCGCCGCTGCTATACACTGTAACGCCTCCACCCCGTCCTGCCTGCTATACCCCTTCAGCATGGTGGCTGCCTCTCCCCTCACGGCTGGGCATACGTTTCCACGATTTGGAAACATATGCTACAAAAATGCATTTCTGGAAAAACGGGGGAGGAAAAAAAAAGTTTAGAAAAACTGATCCATTTGAAACGGATCCGATCTGCAATGGACCAGTGTGGACCTAGTCTTACTGGCAGCCAGTGAAGGGACAGACAGAGGGGGATTGGGCTGGAGAAGCAGGAAGAGAGGTGGATGAGTCGTGCAGCAGGGTTCATGATGGACTGTAACGAGGCTAAGCAGTTGGCAGGGAGGCCATTGTTGCCTGTGATAAATTTCAGAATGTAAATCAGGGAGAGGAACGAATTTACAATTGGCGAGCACTGAGTAAATAATTTATAAATGAGCACTGTAAAAAATACACTATTTTATCCATTATGTTATTTTCACTACAGTTCCTCTTTAAGCCTTAAATTTACTAACTATACTAACAGATGAAAGTTTAGGATCAATCCCTGTACAGGCTTCCTGCTCAGCTCTCTGCCAAAAATCCTGCACAGCTGTATGCAGAGGAAAGGAATAAGATGAGTAGAAGTTCCTGCAAGAATAAAGGATGTTGGTTAATAGACTTGGATCAGGAGATCTGATAACACACTAGATTTTCACCAGAGAAGATCACAAGTGATTGTTTCAGGTAGCACAAAATGAAGGTATGTATGTAGTTTAAGGGCCCTTTCACACTGTGGTAGTGAGGTGCGGCAAATTGACACACTGCTACCGCAGCCTAATGAAAGTCTATGGGGGAGTTCACACCCCCACGTTGCGGTACGCTGCACCGGAAGTGCCCTATCTAACGTGCTTCCAAACTTACGTTATCATGCATCTCCTGTGGCGGCTTTTGGCGATCTGCGTTGGGTTGGAAGTCATGTAAGTCTATGGTAACACATGTATTTTTAAAAACTATGGCCGCGGCGGTGCGGAGTGCATGTCCAGAAGCGTATTTTTACAATACGCTTCCGTCCACTACCGTATTTCCAAAACAGGAGGTGACCACAAGCGCGTCACTTCCTGTTTGACCGGATGTCGGAAGGGGAATACCGTGTAGTAAAGTGAAGGCCTGTTTTGAGCTGTGCAATGCAGCGGACGCTCCGCACCCCAACGCTGACACCAGTTTGTAATATGAAACCAGCCTTAGGCAATCTAGTAGTAACATAATGCTTTAACTGCAAGATTATAAACAAGGTTAAAAATAAGAAAAAAAAGTATCTTTCAAATTTGTAGTGTTGCCGAAAATTAATAATTCCCTGAACAGCAAGAAGAGCCCTTCAGTTAAAGTAAATCTGAAGTGAAAATAAACTTATGAGATAATGAATTGTATGTGTAGTGCTGCTAAGAAATAGAGCATTAATAGCATAGAAACAAGTCATATATTGTTTCCAGTACAGAAAGAGTTAAGAAACTTCAGTTGTTATCTATGCAAAAGAGCTTCTCTCAGCTCTGCCACCCAACTTCCAACTTGGATGGCTACAATGCTTTTTTCTGGAGCACTTATAAAAGAAAAAGTGACAGACAGCTTCAGATAAAGTTTTTACTGCTCAAAGTTCAAGGATCATTAGCTCTGCAAACCACACTCTGTATTTTAAACTATAAAACAAAGCAAACTGGAAATATGACAATATAATGCAATGCTATAAAAAAGCTATATAACTGAAAATACAAATATGACACTCTTTTCCTTGCTACCAACGTTGTATTCCTTATCCGTACTACACATACAATTCATTATATCATATGTTGTTGTTTTTTGCCTTAGTGTCACTTTAAGCACTCACAAAAAAAATGAATCACAATTTCTCACAGTATCAACAATTCCCAAATGAGCAAAAATATACAGGCTCCGTGAAACTGCCCCCCCCCCCCCTCAATCGCCACAATTAAAAAATGTAATCATATTTGGTTAGTGCTACATTTGTGCCCATTTGTGCGGCAAAAATGAGGATTTGTGCTGCTTTTGTTTTGAAGGTAATAGCACTTATTTTTTTTTTTCCAGACAATATCAACGCCGAGCCACCCTATAAAGGCCTACAGATACAAAACTGCCCAACTGAAACAGCTACCTTTCACGGTACTGCAGAAGATTTCTGATTGAACATGTCCACCGGGCCTGCTCTCTTTTGAGAAATCTGTTTGGGAGGCGGGATTCAGAGTCCTGTGACCCTCCTAATGCATGCTGGCATTTTGGAAGGGGAAAAGTTTGTCAAAAATGAATTTTGTCCATATAAAAGGCATTCCTCTTTACCTACATACAATAATAGTATATTTATGACCCGTGAAAACTCTACAACATTCTGAGACCAAACAGCATTTGTCTAGCATTAATTATTAATCTGATATTTCATAACCGGGAGGTGGATTTCATTGGCTCCTGACCCTCTGAGCCAATGTGATTGGCTCACAGTGATCACAGGGTCAGAAGAAAATGAAATTGGCTCCTGACCGGCCCACGGAGCTCTGCTGTCATAGCGATTACAAAGCAGGTGGGCTGCAGCGGCAGGAGAGCGGTGCAATCAATGGTAGCTGTAGTAGCGGCGGGAGCGTGCGGTGCTGAAATCTATGCCCTGGCCGGGATAACTGGTCCCAAACGAGCGTTGATTTTAATTACCAACATCCGGAAGTGGTTAAAATGTACCCAATGTACGCCATGCGACGTGATGAGATAAACATGTGTCTGTACAGTGCAAAACATTTCAATAAACAGGCTGTTTTATGTTGCTACCTGCAAGAGGTGATTTTCAGGCATGCAAGTGAGAGCTTTTGTCTTGTGGATACCTTGTTGGGAATATAGTAAATCTCACTGATAATCAAATTACAGCCATAAAAGATTTCCTGGCTGAATACAACTTCTGAGAGATAGAAAAAAATAGTTCATGTATTTTAACTCTGTGACATATACTAGACTGCCATTGAACAGAGACAATAAGACATTCAATCTACTTTGTAAATGTTTTAATATAAAATAAAACCATGGGATAACAAAAATATATATATATATATATATATATATATATATATATATATATATTTTAGTAGGAGGATAAATACAGTTGTTTATCTTATGAGTTTATTTTCACCTCAGATTCACTTACAGCTCAAGTACAGCTGAACTGAGTGGGATATGGAGGCTGACATATTTATTCCTTTTAAACATTACCAGTTGTGTGACAGTCACGATAATCTATTTGGCTTCAGTAGTGTCTAAAATATACTGGAAACAAGTAAATTAGCAAGTATGTTGCTAATGCAGTCAGACTTCAGTCAGAAACATATGATTGGTATTCTTGTTCAGGGTCTATGGCTAAGAGTATCATGTCTGGTACACACGCTGCAATTATCTGTCAGATTGACGATCAAATTAATTATTTCTGAGAGGTCCGATCTGATTTTTCGATCATTTTTGTGATTGATTTTGTATAGAAGGTTTGACGTAAAATTCAAGGGAACTGGGGGTTTGGAGGGCATGTGCAGAAAATTACCACAATAGGATTTTGAAAAAATAGAAAATATCTTTATTAATCAAAAAAATCTTTTTTTAAATAAGCACATAATTAAAAAACAAAAATACACCCGTACAGTACTGCCGGTAATACAACACTCGCTCGCCGATCACATCCACAACCATCCACACCTGGCTAAGATCACCTAGTGTGAACAGGGATCCCGCAAATTTTTATGAATATGCTAAGCAAACCATAAGAAGCAATAAGGATCAGTCCAGCTGGGGATTGGCGGTTAGTGAGCTGCAGCAGCCGCAAAGAAGCAAAGCATCATAGATTGCATTTAGTTCAATAGGCCAGATCGTGCCCATAGGGGAACATAAAGTTCAGGCAACAACAGTGAAAACCATACTGTACCTGTTCCTGGAGTAACCGGGTTCAATTCAGTGCAATTCAGTGCAATTCAATACAGTCCTACAACCCACCGCCGGAGCTCACGGCTAGGGGAGGATATGTGTGAAGAGATGAAACCCGTCTGGGCAGATGGATTTACTTGTCAGTGAGTTGGCGCTTGAATAGACGCAATGTCAGGCCAGCCAACCATACAGCAGCATCCAGCAGCGTCCAGCAGCATGCGGCCGTGTCAGATCCCACAGCAGAATGTCCGGTCCTGGCAGTGCAAAGTGGCTGCTTAGCGTCCAGCAGCATGCGGCTGTGTCAAGTCCCGCAGCAAAATGTCCGGTCCTGGCAGTGCAGCTTAGCGGAGTCCAGTAGGAGCGCAATCAGTTGGGAGCAGCAGAGGGCTGATGCCGGCAGCACACAGGGTGTCAGAGCCACGCCGACCACCCTAACATGTTTCGCCGGCTCTTCCGGCTTTCTCAAAGAGAGGCGTGGCTGCACTAGCGTCATTGCCTTACCTAAATACGCAACACGCAATCAACCAGTCAGGCCGGCGTGTGCGTCACCTGCCCTCAGGAGGAAGCCCCGACCAATCAAAAAAGGAGGAAGGAAAGCTCCACAGGGAAAACAAAAAACAAGAAAAAAACAAAACAAAAGCATGTGAAGCTGATCCCCGTACAAAAAGCCGCAGATTTATAGACCGGTAAGGGGCTAGCTCCATGGGGGCAGAGCGGGCAACACGCACGCACATAGATAGAATAACATCTTGCAAAATATATCATATTCACAATAAAAGGGAGGAAGGGGAAGAGAGGAGAAAAAAAAACATTTTTATTGTATGTATATTTAAATTGTTCGGAAAGATACTGTGAACTAATAGCCAATCAGTGTAAAATAATATGATAACCTATTGGACATCAAACAACCTGGCCAACCAGTATAGCCAGATGTCCAAAATGACATGAGCGTAACACCAACTCAAAAGTAATTCGTGTAAAAATCTCAAAGACGAGATTCATATCAACAATTGGCATCTCAGTGTACAATTGCAGCCGCAGGGGGAGGACCAGGCCGGTAGCAGACAGGGGCAACCTGCCCACAAACACAGGGCGGCATTGGGACACCAAGGTGGAGGACAAAAGGAGGGGAAGAGGGAACGCAGATGTCAGGGGTAGGGGGGGAGGGGGGAAAGGGGGGGGAGAGAACCAGGGTCGAACCGGCCCATAGCGAGCTAATTGGGTAAAAATGCTGCAAAGCCAATCGACTCATTCAGACCCGGAGGATCTGTTGCTCCAAGTTCAAAAATCCAACGGGATTCTTTCTGAAGGAGCAGGCGATCATAATTGCCTCCTCTAATGGTCGTGTGTATGCGATCGAGGCCGATGACCCGCAAACCGCGGTAGTCACCGCCATGTACTGATTTAAAGTGTCGCGCAACAGGTGTGGTGGATGTAACACTCTTGATATTAGTAAGATGCTCACCAATCCTACTCTTTAAATCACGTCCTGTCTTGCCAACATAGAACGCCCCACATTGGCAAGAGAGGAGGTACACCACAAAGGTGGTGTTGCAGTTGACAAAATGTTGCAATTTCCATTGGTGCCCATTAGGGAGCAGCACCTGTCTGCCCACAGATAGAAATCGACAGATAGTACAACCACCACAGCTGTATGTGCCAGTAACGACACAATGCGGACGCACATTTTCCACGCCGCGAAAATGACTCTTTACAACAAGGTCCCGGAGGGATGGCACTCTCCTGAAGGCAATACTGGGCTGTGATGTAACCAAAGTACTAATCTTAGGGTCATTGGTTAAAATATACCAATGGCGTTCAAAAATACGTTTGATCTCTTTATGCTGAACAGAAAATTTCGTACACAGCCGTATGCCCCCATCGCCATCCCTACGGGACCCGCCTCCTGACACCAAATGACTACGACTGGCAGAGCTAGCACGATGATAGGCCCTCCTAAGTAAATGGTCCGGATAGCCGTGCTCCCTAAATCGAGACCGCAGCTCGGCAGCCTCGACCTCAAAATTGGAATCCTCAGAGCAATTCCGTCTAGCACGGAGGTACTGGCCCACAGGGATGCCCCTGACAGTATGTTCAGGGTGAAAGCTATCTGCTCGAAGAAGTGCATTGGTGGCAGTGTCCTTCCTGTATAACCCTGTCGACAGACGGCCCTGATCATCCACCATGATCCAAATGTCCAAAAAGGAAATTTTTCTTAAATCATAACACAATGTAAAGCGTAAGTTCCGAGTATTACGATTAATAACATTCACAAAAAGATGTAAATCGTCCAGTGTACCCGTCCAAACGATAAAGATGTCATCGATGTACCTGTGCCACATTAATATATGGCACAGGTACATCGAGAGACCATCGTCGGAAAAAATCGAACGCTCCCACTCCCCCAGGTACAGGTTTGCGTACGACGGAGCTTAAGTAGTGCCCATCGCCGCACCCTGCACCTGGAGGTAGTGTGACCCGTCAAACACAAAAACGTTATTCAATAACAAGAATCTCAGTAGATCAAGTAGGAAGATATTATGGGCCGTCTGTCGTATATCGAGTTCACCCAAGAAGGTGCCCACCGCTGCCACTCCCAGATCGTGAGGGATGCTAGAGTATAATGCCTCAACGTCCAGAGCCACCAGGATTGTATTTGGTGGGACCTGAACTCCCTCAAGAATTCTCAACAGGTGCAGAGTATCCCTGACATAAGAGGGGAGAGCCTGCACATGCGGCTGAAGATGCCTGTCAATGTACACACTCACCCTCTCAGTCAGAGAGCCACGACCCGAAACAATCGGTCGTCCAGGAGGGCGCTCCTTATGCTTATGAATTTTAGGTAAAGCATAAAATGTAGGTGTAATGGGGTGCAGCACCTTCAGGAACTGCACGACATCCTCACCTATAATGCTGCGACGTTGTGCATCTTCAATAATAGTAAAAAGCTGTTTCTGGCACCTAGTGACCCTGGACGGAGGGACACATACATAGCATTCACGATTCCTCAAAATATCCATACACATATCCCTGTAGGCCAGCACCCCCATAACAACGACATTACCCCCCTTATCCGAGGACTTGATCTCCCACTTGGTCTGCACCCTCAACTCCTCCAAAGCCTCCAACTCCTCGGGTGACAAATTGCAGAGACCAGAGGTCCTGTCTGAAAGGCGCAACAAATCCCTTTCAACCACAGAAATAAATGTCTTAAGACTCGGGCTGACCGAAAAGGGCGGAAACCGACGAGACCTGTTTCTTAACTCTAAATCCATCAATGAGGGCTGGTATCCCACAGGCAAGGTATCAGGCATATCTATCAAATCCGTCTGAGTTTCGTCCACCATAGCCACCCCGCTTTGGAGATCTACTAAATCTGCCAGGGCCTGTCTATCCTGGTCCGACAGGACAATCTGAGGAAATGACCGCATATCATTCTGAGGGGAATTTGTACTCAGTACAATACCTCAAAAATATCAAAATTATACGTCGGACTAAATCCAAGGCCCTTGGCCAGAAGGCTATGTACAGATGTTGAAAGAACCTCGCCCGTGAGATTAACAACCCGTAATTCATCAGAGATGCTAGTGGACATGGTCTCAACGGGCACGCCCTCTCCGCTCAGCCCAATTGCCCCAAAAAAGGCGAGGACGAGGGCCCCGATGATGGCCCATCGCCCTTCTCCTCTCCCGGGGCAGGGTCCACAGTACCACCACATGCTCCACCTACCAGAGCAGTTTTAGGATTTTTATTGTCCTTTTTCTGCTTCTCCTGCTGTTTTTTTCGATTATTTAACCTTGTGTCATACTTTTTGGGGCTCTTCTTAGAAACTGTGGAATCACTGGTTACAACCGAACTACCACTTACCACAGAGGAATCGGACTCGACCACAACCCCTCCCTCAGGTAGAGGTTGTATCGGGGCTGGTTTCCCACCCCTAGGTTTTGTCGGTCTGGGGGGGCGATATCCCCACCTATAGGCAGACCCTGTCCTATATGCCACACGATCTCTCAAGAGTTTCTGATCACGCTGGATCACCAACTCCTTGTTAAATTTCTTAATATGAGCCTCTAGCTCCTGATTGCGCTTTTTATATAGAGGCTCAGCCTCAAATGATTGGATCGATGATGTAGTTTTGACGATTTCCGCCTCTGTGCTGACAAGGTCTGCCTCGTCCAATTCATTCATTAGTACCAGGCAGGCCCTGGCACATCCCTCAAAATTGGATTCCCACTTTTTCTTAAATTCCTCTGAAATGTTCTTACGATGGGGAAAAATCTGAAATCTCAACCACATAGGGTTGAATTTATCCTCAAGATACGTTTTGTTATATTTAATATTCCACCAGAGTCTAGATTTCTTCTCATACAATCTGGTTAGTCTACGGAAGGCCCCATTGATCAATTGATACGAATCCCTAGCACCCTGAGTCTGCGAGCAGTCGCTCTCCACCTGCGAAACAAGATCCTCCCACTGCAGCATGCCCACACCGAGAATTTAGCTCAACAAGAAGTGGTATATGTCGCTATGTCCCGAGCAAAAGCTCCAATTAACCTATTCAAAAGAAGGTATTTATCCCTTGATGGGAACATGCGGCACCACCAAACTGTATAAATGTAAACATATTTCTGCACTGCCCCCCAGAAAACAATTGACGTAAAATTCAAGGGAACTGGGGGTTTGGAGGGCATGTGCAGAAAATTACCACAATAGGATTTTGAAAAAATAGAAAATATCTTCATTAATCAAAAAATTCTTTTTTTAAATAAGCACATAATTAAAAAACAAAAATACACCCGTACAGTACTGCCGGTAATACAACACTCGCTCGCCGATCACATCTACAACCATCCACACCTGGCTAAGATCACCTAGTGTGAACAGGGATCCCGCAAATTTTTTTGAATATGCTAAGCAAACCATAAGAAGCAATAAGGATTAGTCCAGCTGGGGATTGGCGGTTAGTGAGCTGCAGCAGCTGCAAAGAAGCAAAGCATCATAGATTGCATTTAGTTCAATAGGCCAGATCGTGCCCATAGGGGAACATAAAGTTCAGGCAACAACAGTGAAAACCATACTGTACCTGGAGTAACCGGGTTCAATTCAGTGCAATTCAATACAGTCCTACAACCCACCGCCGGAGCTCACGGCACGTATAGAAGGTGTCAGGGAAGAGCGGTGAGAAAAGAGAACGCAATTGCAATCGGTTTCCTGCAATGATTGTCGTTACCAACCACAGATCAAAATCTTATGTTTAGATACAGCAGGCAGTCAGCCTGGGGTCTCTGGCTTTCATAGCTGTTAGAGGAACTCTTTCCATGAAGCCCCTTTTGTCTCTCACTGTCCCAAGGTTTGTTTAATTAGCAAATAACAAAGGGTTTCTTCTCACAGGAAGATCACAGTTAAGGACCCGTTTCCACTTGTGCCGCACGCGTCAGGGAGACGCATGGCAGCACTTCCGGGTGTGCGGGATCGCAGGCGAATCCCATGAGCCGTGCCATGCATGGCCATGGGATTTGCAGCCTCCCAAGCGAATTCTGCGGGCAGTACCGGCCGAATCGCTAGCGCAAGCGATTCGCCCGGCGGCGCCATGATCCCCTATGGCAGACTTTCCCCGTGCGATTTGTGTGCGGGGAAACTGCGGATTCGGAGCGGTTTCCGCTCCAGTGGAAACGGGCCCTAAGTGTGAACCTGCCATTTGAAGGATACCATTTGGGGATTCCAGCAGAACTGAGCCTTCCACACAGCAGGGCTTAGACACATCGGAGCCATGTAGCCAGCCTTAGAAATACATGGAGTATATGATTTTTAGCCTGTTTAAGGAATACCGTGCCCAGGACGAGTTATATCATTGGATTTGTGATGTTTTGATGGGCATTTTGATACCAGTCTTGGGAGGGCAGGGGTAAGCCATGACAAAGTATTAAACCTCTCAGAAACTAAACATAATATGGCAGCCAAGTTTGATGTCATATGAACTGTCATATTCTTAGGAATATGAATCTGTGACTGTTATGTGTGTGCGGGAAGCGTAAGCTGAGATATGGAAAATGTCATATTTGGTGGGCACAAGAAAGCCACCCAGGAGGTTAACCGCACCCTGTCCAGCTCCAGGGCTGAACCTGAGACCCCACCCAAAAATGTGGGTCATTCAAAAGAACTTGCCAGGGACTCCTCCCTAAGTCCTCTGAATTTCATCTTCATGGGAGCATGCCGCTGCTCTGAGGACGAGTAGCAGCCATTTTTGTTTGAACTTTGCTCTGGAAACAAAGAAACTTCACGTGTTTTTCCCTGAAAGGACATATTTTCACCTGACCTTAAGTATACGTATTTTCTTCCCTTTTTATTTTCATACTGCGCAATTATTGTCTTTATAATTGTTGATTTTAATGATTTTCTGTATATATTAATTATTTATATTGCATTTATAATAAAAGACTTCTAAAAGTCGTTTATTTGTTCAGCTACCCCTGCTATTCAGCCACACAAACCGCATCCTAGCTTCTGAAGTCGCTACTACTGTTGATAGCTAGATAAAATAGAGCGTGTTTAACTGTTTTATTTGCAGGTATTAGTATCAGTGCAGTTAGGTCTCCTACCCTTCTGTAGGAGTGATGGCAGTTATACCCTGAAATAGTGTGTAATTTGTGTTACTGTAACTCATAAGCTCCCTTCTAGCCTGTCTGCTGCTAAAATTCCAGCGGTTTCCGTGCACTGATTGCGACCACAGATTGTGTGCTGAAACCGATTGGAATCCATTGTGCGATCCGGCCACTAGGGGGCGTGTGACAGAAGGGATCGGAAATTAGATCAGAAAAACTATCAGAAAGCAGATTGGACCTGTTGGAAATAATCGATTCATCCATCAATCTGAAGGAAAATTGCATTGTGTGTATTAGGCATTAGAGATAGAGGCTCAGCAGTACATCCAGGCATTATGCATTGTAAGGAAATAAAATAAATATGGCAGCCTCCATATCCCTCTCAGTTCAGGCGTACTTTAATAACTTCTACCAATTGTTATATTATACATACTAAATACTTTCTGTACAACTAATGGAAATACTGTAAGTGATAGAGAGGGAGGTGTAAGTAAAAGGGAACCTACAAGTGCTCTCTAGCGAATATATGCTGAAGCAGTCTGCTCTGTAATTTCTTAAAGAATCTCTTCACTTTAGCATTGGCCTGCATGATGACGACCTCCACCACTGGATGACCCCATACTGTATGTCCACTTACTGATTTAAGACCTTGTGAAAATCCTGGGAAAGGAATTCAGTACAAAGGAGTTTTCATTACTTTTTTTGCTTTTTTTTGTGTTCCATTCACCGCCGCTGCTGTCGCCGTCCACCGCGTCTAGTCTCCGCCTAATCGATTTCGTCACTGTCTCGTGAGTCGTGACTCATCAGGGGCACAGAGACTAGATGCTATAGGGTAGTTCTTATTCTCTTTCATGAGCAGTTATTCGCCGCTGCCGGCTTCCACCCGCTTCCGCCTATCAGCACTTCACGCCTCCATCTACCCGATGTCTGCACTCCACGCTCCCATAGGTTAGCCGTACAGGCTCTCATGATTGGTTCCATCGCCTCCAGCTCCTCCCACCTACATCGTTATAGGCTTTCTGCGAGTGCACTTCGCATACCCATTGGATGTAACCTATTTACCTCCCATTCAGCCTAACGCCGAAAGGTGTCAAGCCCTGGGGCAGGGTTTAACAGGGGATCGTACGTATGTGCGTGCATCCCTGCTGAGTGACGGAGCGGAGCTCCGTGATCAGCCTGCCAACCCGCAGCTTGCAGACTGTTAAATGTAAAAATAAAGGAAAAAAAATGTTTGTTTACATTTGTACAGCACTGCGATCTAGCACAGCGCTATACAGGGGACACTTAGCTGTCCCTCTGAGCGTCCCTCCGAGCTGTCCCTCTCATAGGCTGATGCCTATGAGAGGAGGGGAAACTTCCGATTGCCGCCTGGGGACAAATTAGGGGGAGAAGGGGGAGGGAGAGTTAACTGTTTTTTTTAAAAAAAGGCTTTAAAGAGAACCCGAGGTGTGTTTAAAGAATGTTATCTGCATACAGAGGCTGGATCTGCCTATACAGCCCAGCCTCTGTTGCTATCCCAAACCCCACTAAGGTCCCCCCTGCACTCTGCAATCCCTCATAAATCACAGCTGTGCTGTGAGGCTGTGTTTACATCTGTAGTGTCAGTCTCAGCTGCTCCCCCGCCTCCTGCATAGCTCCGGTCCCTGCCCCCGTCCCTTCCCTCCAATCAGCAGGGAGGGAAGGGATGCAGGCGGGGACTGGAGTTCTGCAGGAGGCGGGGAGAGCAGCAGACTGACACTATAGAGATAAACACAGCCAGCTCTGACAAGCTGTTTGTCAGCAGCGTGGCTGTGATTTATGAGGGATTGCAGAGTGCAGGGGGACCTTAGGGGGGTTTGGGATAGCAACAGAGGCTGGGCTGTATAGGCAGATCCAGCCTCTGTATGCAGATAATATTCTTCAAACCCACCTCGGGTTCTCTTTAAAAAAATGATCGCAGCACCGATCACAGCGCACCAACAGAAAGCTCTGTTGGTGAGCAGAAGGGGAGGAGATTGATTTGTGTGCTCAGTTGTGTGGCCCTAATTTGTAAAAAATCGCCTGGTCACTAGAGGGGTGTAAGCCTGTGGTCCTTGAGGCCCCATTCACATTTACAAAACGCAAAACGCCGGCAAATTTTGTAGGCGTTTTGCAGGAGTGATTTTTCTGCCATTTCACGCAGAAAAATTACTGAACACTGCATCGATTTTGCCACGATTGCGTTTAGCGCTTCTATAGCACTGAAAAGCGATCGCCAGGAAATCGCCTGAAAATGGTGCAGGCGACTCGTTTGCGTTTCGCATTTTTGCCCATTTGGGGCGATTTGTTAGAACGGGCCAATAGGGTTTCGTTAAGCTAGCGCTTTTAAAAAGCGCTAGCGTTTGAGCGTTTTGACGAAATCGCGGCAAAACGCTGTAGTGTGAATGGGGCCTAAGTGGTTAAGATAGCCCAACAGTGTTTAATTTTCCAACACACTTGCAGTTGAGTCATCTCTTTGCTGGGAAGGAACTTGTTAGAAATTGGAAAGCTTGTTACTAATTAGCAGCCGGCCATATTTATATGAAAATCGTTCGCCGTGAGAGTTACTTATAAATAAATAATTGGCAAACAGATTCTGGTGTTCCTTGCTAATTAGCCATCAGAAGCAGTGGAGAGGAGACTCGTCACTGGCACATAGGTGCGTTCTGCCTGTTAATGTGTGCCTGGAAACCATAGCTGACCCTCAGCGACGTAATTCCGATTATCGTTATAGTGCAGCTTTTTAAGATGACGCTTGAAAAGGAGTGAAAGGTGTATAACAATAGAGCAATAACTGGGAATCAAGGATGAAGGAGATGACTAACTGTTTTTTATGCTGGATAGTCTTTTATTGCTGTATCCGCATTACCGTGGTAGTCTCTCACATCCTACCCTCTGATACCATAGACGGTGAGGAAAAATGACCCCACAAGGTAACAGATGGCAAAATAAATACTTGCAGACAGCAGTGTACCTAGGGTATTTGACATCCGATTATTTGCAGACACTCGTCTAACACTAAAGGTGTCCACACACCATACAATTAAAAGATCCAATTTTACACCAATTAGATAATTACGATTGTTGTCTCAAAAAATGTGAACTTTTTTTCATTCGTTCAAGAAATCTGATTGAATTTACCATTTTTATTCAATAAATGAGATCAGGAGTGTTCGATTTTTCCGATCAATTTTTACCAAAATTGTATGGTGTGTGGTAGATTGTCAGTTACTTAATGTACAGACCTGAGTTTTAAATAATTTTTTTCACAATTTGGGAAAAATGTAACATACGTGTGTAGTACATTGGTCAGATATTTGAAATGTTACAATCAGTGGGAAAAAATTATTGCAATTCTTGAATTGAAAAGATATTTAAATAATTGTTTGGTGTGTGGCCACCTTAAAGAGAAACCGTGACCAAGAATTGAACTTCATCCCAATCAGTTGCTGATACCCCTTTTACATGAGAAATCTATTCCTTTTCACAAACGTATTATCAGGGGGCTCTGTATGGCTGATATTGTGGTGAAACCCCTCCCACAAGACACTCTGAGGACCATGGTACTCCTGGCAGTTTCCTGGCTGTGAACCTGGTTGCATTGTAGAAAATAGCTGTTTACAGCTGTTTCCAACTGCGAAAAAAGCATGCAGCAGCTACATCACCTACCAGCAGTAAAAATGTCACCATGTGATAAATGTCAGAATGTAAATCAGGGATTTAAAAGATTTTACAATGGGCAAACACTGACTAAATCATTTATACATAATTATTGTAAAAATGAAGCTCTTTTTTATAACATTATTTTCACTGGAGTTCCTCTTTAAGTGTTTTGTGAAAACAATTTTGGGAAAAGCGGCACTGTAACTGTAATTTAACAGTGTAACTCAAAGGCAGTGAGCAGAGTTTCTTCCCAAAACACAGTTAGGCAAAATGACCCTAAATGTAATTAGATAACTTTCCCCAAACACACCAACAACAACAAATAACATTTGTAAAGCGCTTTTCTCCCATAGGACTCAAAGCATGTAAGCATGGCTCAGACCAATAATTAGAGGTGAAGAGGAACCCAATAGATATATAAAACACTTTAAAAACAATACAATTCAAAAAGGAGAGGTGGCTTACCTTATAGACCAGAGTTCCCCAACCCTGTCCTCAAGGCCCACCAACAGTACATATTTTGCAGAAAACCACAAACATTCACAGGTGAGGTAATTAGTGTCTCAGCAGAGCTGATTAACTACCTCTGTGGATTTCTACAAAACATGCACTGTTGGTGGGCCTTGAGGACAGGGTTGGGGAACACTGTATAGACGACAAATCACTTTAGAAAAATAATTTTAATAGTAATTAAGCACTGGCAACACATTTCGTGGGACCCAGCCCACTTCCTCAAGCCAAATAAAGTGCCGCTCTGTCTATCAAGCCGCGTTTGGGGCGCCAATAATTGGTTGATTGGTAAGTCGTGGAACAGAGGAAGAATTCTATAAGTCTGGAAATGTCAGGCTAAACAGGTGGTTTTTCAGTCTTGATTTGAATAGCTCCAGGGATGGGGCTGTCTTTACTGAGTGTGGTAGGGAGTTCCAAAGAGTAGGGGCAGCATGACAGAAAGCTCTGTCTCCAAAGGTTTTGAGGTGCACTCTGGGAGTGACCAAGTTTATAGATCCTGCTGATCTGAGGTTGTGAGAGGTGTGGTGCAGCTTCAGAAAGTCCTTCATGTATCCAGGGCCCAAATTGTGCAGTGATTTGAATGTCAGCAGTCCAATCTTGAAGAGTATTCTCCATTCTACAGGTAGCCAGTGCCGTGAGCGAAGGAGCGGTGTAATGTGACAGTGGCGAGGCTGGTTTGTTATCAATCTGGCAGCAGCATTCTGCACTAATTGTAGGCGTAGCAGGTCCTTTTTGGGGAGGCCTGCATAAAGGGCATTGCAGCAGTCCAGCCGTGATGTGATGAAGGCGTGAACTAGGGTTGAAAGATCCTCGAGGGGAATCAGATGATTAATTGTTGCAATGTTCTTCAGATGAACGTAGGAAGATTTGACTACGGTCGAAATTTGGTTGCTGAAACTCAAATTCGCCAATGATTAGCACACCAAGGCTGCGCACAAGGTTGGAGCTGTTTATGTCTGAATTCCCTATTCTGCTTGGTGTTGATATAGGATAGAGCTGTTTTGATGGCAAACGCTGGCTTTGGACAACAAGGACCTCAGTTTTGTCAGCATTCAGTTTTAACCAGTTATCATTCATCCATGCCTGTAGCTCAGCTAAGCAAGAATTTATTTTTGGTGTAGGGTCTGTTCCACCAGGCTTGAAGGACAGGTATAGCTGTGTGTCATCGGCATAGCAGTGGTACGTCAGGCCATGCTGTCGGATAATTGTACCTAGTGGTAACATGTAGATTGCAAACAGCAGAGGGGGTAGGATTAATCCTTGTGGCACTCCAAATTTTAGAGGTGCAGGTTTGGACATGATAGGTCCTAGGTATACTCTCTGTGTTCTGTCAGTCAGGAATGATTTGAACCACTGGAGGACAGATCCATTTATGCCACAGTACTCCTGCAGTCTGTTGAGCAGGATTTCATGGTCAACTGTATCAAAAGCCGCTGAGCGATCCAACGGGATTAGGATGGAGCATTCCCCTCTGTCCCATGCCATAAGAAAGGACTGTTTCCTCATGATGTGGTTGAATGAGAGATTTGCATCATGTATGTGCAAGACGATAAACTTAGTTGTGTTGCACTCTCTCTGGCTTCCTTAGTAGGGTGGATGTTCCCAGGCAGATCCAGCAGCTATGTGCAAGCTGATAAAACTGCAGAAACTGCATGATGCTATCGTGCCAATGTGGACTGAGAAATGCCAGAAAGAGTTAAGGCAGTTCTAAAATGGGTCAAACTCAGTACTAGCAAGACGTAACTAATAAAGTGGCTAGTGAAATATATCAATTTTCCTGTCATTGTGGGTTATTTTGGTTCATGCATAGCATTTAATAATCATGAACCCCAAAATGCCAAATGCTGCTAAAATAACCCTAAAGTCTCAATTGCAGCCACTATGACCATCAAATTGTAAATGTAGCAGAAGTTACCTTTGACACATGAAATTCAGAAAATGTTACCTCCAACACATAAAATGAAGCAATTAAACGTTACATCTGACACATGCAATGCAGCAAATGTTGCCTTCAACATATGAAATGCAGCAAACTTTACCTTCGACACATGCAATGCAGCAATTAAACATTACCTACGACACATTCAATGCAGCAAATGTTTCCCCTGACACATGAAATGCAGCACACATTACCTCAGACACATGAAATGCAGCAAACATTACCTCCAACATATGCAATGCAGTAAATGTTGCAACCGACACATGCAATGCAGCAAACACTGCATCCAACACATGCAATGTAGCAAATGTTACCATCAACACATGCAATGTGGCAAAGGCTGCCTCCGACACATAAAAATGGAGACAAAAGTTACTTCCCACACATGAACTGCAGCAAATATGTGAAATGATGTCCCCCTTGTAATTGACATCTCCCTCCTGTAAATCAAGATGCCCCCCCACCCTTATGTTTGGCAGCTCACCACCTGTATAACCAGATTTCCCCCCTAGTATTAGGCAATTCCCCAGTGTAGCCAGATGTCCCCCTCCCTTGTATTAGACAACCCCCTGTGTTGCCAGATGTCTGCCTCCCTTGTATTAGGCAGCCCCACAGTGTAGCCATATGTCCCCTCACCCCCCCTAGAGAGTTCTGTGCATGCACAGTTCATTAACACTGTAACTGAGCTTGCACAAAATGCCCCTGGCTACAGGATCGCAATGCAGGAGGCACGAAGCCCGGAACAGTGCATGTGCAGTAGCCCACAATCCAGTTGGATTGCCAACTTCATAAGAGCACATCAGATAGGCCTGGGAGGACATTGCGGTAGCTCACAGACTACAGGCCGCCAGAGCAAGCCCCAGATAAGTAAAAATCATTTTCTCAAATTCATCTTGGGTTTTCTTTAAAGTGAGATTGTCACCATAAAAATCAAATTTCGACAGCAACTGGTCTGAGTGTATTAAGTGATAAAGATGCTAATCCTGCATTCAAAACTTTTTCTGCTGTTATGGTTTGGAGTTATCACATTCCTTAGGAGCACTGGCCCTTTAATTGCCATTGCCAAACAGTTGCATGCTGGGGGGGGGGGGGGGGGTCTTTTTATCCATAATATATTCCTTCTCTTCCATTTAAATCCCCCTCCTTCTAATAACATAAGACAGTGCACTTCCTAGTATAGACCTCAGTGGGAGTGTCTGAAGACTCTGAGAGTAGGGCGGATAACGATTACACAATTAGCAAGAGGAGAAAAAAAAGAGTGAGGGAGGAAATGATGTCAGGAGGTCAAAGTTAACCAAGATGGAAACTGTCTAGAATAGGAATCGCTGCTTTTCCTTATAAAATTCACCGGAATCATAACATGGACAGTGCAATACATCTGTTATGTAAGTAGAACTACTGTAGTATTTATCTACTTATATATGTGTTTTTTTATTTCTAGGTTAGCATGGGTGTCACTTGTTAGGTTCATCCTAGGCATGAAAACAGATCATTTTCCAGAATGGAGACAAGCAGATAAGTATACATATGAACATATCCATTATCTCTGTTGCAGTAGTAGAACGCAGAGTCTGTCTTGCATGACGTTTCTGGATGCTGCAAAAGCTACGCATGCTTACGGACACAACGAACAGCTGTAGAAGCAAACTACGGGACATCCGTTCTTTCTATTGCTTTCAATGGAAATCAGACATCACAAAAATATGAAAAATCCACCGCTCAGATTTTAGAGCCGACAAGTAATTAACCAACAGCTAGATTAATTAATCAGGTATATTTAACCGTAACCAACCTTATACTCAATGGTAACCTCTTCCTGACAGCTAACATTAACAATTAATACTATTGCTAACCTCCCCTACCCTCTCCCCATGCTATTGTCTCCATTTTGGCTCTAGCACCTTGTGAAAAGGTTCTTGTCCTGTAGCTGATTTTCTGCCTCCTATAACCAAAGTGAGTAATTTCCACAATATTTGTAGCCAAGTTCCACACTAACACCAGTTTCTGTGACATTTATGCAATGGACTCCAATAAGTTTGGATACAGAGCCCTCAAACTTATTAGCATCTTGCTCTGAATACACATGTTCACGTTCACACTGCAGTGCGCATGCGAGGTAGCAAGTTTTGTCAATGCACTTGTTTGCAATGTGTATTTCTGCTACAGGAAGTGTTCGCTAGAGAGCCTCACTTAAAGGGAACTGAGCACATCCTCTTTCACTGGAATATCTCCTGGCATAGAAGCTACCATGTTCCCCCCTCCCCTTCTCACATTCCTTATTTACAGAAGTCAGAGATGCTATCTTGACACATTGACACACACAGTGTCTTTGAAGAAACAGTCCTAATTACTCATCCCCTTTGTTGATGAAAAGGCATTGTTTACTGTAATGATCGCTGCTGCAGCAGGTGTTGCTGGAAGTAGTAGTGCTGCATCTCAGGCAGTTCTGATCTCTTTCCATGCAAGCTGCATAGCTTTGTCTGCCTTTCCCTGCTGTCAGCTTGTGACTGATTACCATTCACCTGTGTGGGAATCTGCATGTCTGCTCCCATTGGATGACCTCAGTATAAAGATCTGCTTCCTGCAGGACTCCTCGGGTTTTCATAGCTTCAGTTTAAGCCTGTCTTGCTGTCGCTTCGGCCCCCGATCGTGTTTCTTGTTCTAAAGATACTTTGCTGGTCTTTGCATCATATATTGGTTCATTGCCAATATATATGCATACCAGCACGTTTATTATTTTCCTTGTATTCGTGTTACGTTGATACATCAGTGTCGCTGATATATACGTACACGAACTGTTTATATCCTGTGTTCAGTTAGTCAGTTTTCCAGCACGTTTTGGTAGTTTGCGCGTACCGTGATCACCCGTGCTGAGGTAGTTATCCTGCTCCTGGTCCTGTTCGTGGATTGCGTTCATCTCTGCGAGGAGATAACGAATCCTTCTGAATCCTGTCCTGTTACCATTTGTGGATTGCGCTCATCTCTGCGAAGAGATAATGAATCCTTCTGAATCCTGTTCTGTTACTGTTTGTGGATTGCGTTCATCTCTGCGAAGAGATAACGAATCCTTCTGAATCCTGTTCTGTTACCGTTTGTGGATTGCGTTCATCTCTGCGAAGAGATAGCGAATCCTTCTGAGTCCTGTTCCCTGTATTACTCCAGTCCTAGTCAGCGTTCCTGCTTATGTCATATATCGGTTCATTGCCGATATATACATATGTTAGTCAGACGTTACAAATAGTTTCATTGATAGCTGTAATTGTAATACGCTAGGAAAACATACTTATTGTATATTTGTCTGTGTTACGTTCATCTATCTTGATCCTGCTATTTCCTGACTTTCCTGTCCTGTCTTTGTGAGGCACGCCATCGCTGCAACGCATTGGCTGCCTCATTCCAGTCTGTGTTATTGTGGACGCTTGCTGTCACTAAGTAGTGGCTAGTTAAGCAAGCGTTCATTCTGTTTACCTGTCCTGATCTCCTCAGTTCTGGTTTATGCGCTCAGCGCTACTTTGCGCTGAGACGTTATAACGAAAGCATTGTTTGTGGCTGTCAGATCTGCACCGGCTCTGTGCGCCACAATCTCCTATTGGAGTCAGTCCTCCCCTCCACTATACTAGGGATAGCCTGTTTCCTTGTGCTAGTGTGTGTACCTCCTCCACGTCAGCTCATGCGTTGCATGCTGACTGTGGAGAATACACCACCAAGCCTCACATTATGAAAACCCCATTACCAATCTCCATTGTGGGGGGGATTCCCAGAAAGTATGACACTGTTAATTATGGTTCCTGTTCCTTTAAGAAATTTGAAGAACTTAACTCTGAAACAGAAAATGAGTTTTTCTCTGGAAGTGCCAGGTTCCTGGCCAATCCCGATCTCCAAGCGACTCCTGTTTCAACCTGGGCACTCCAATTAAGTTATATTTTGTTTAAAGGGGAATTATTCCAGTGGGCATTTGATGTTCTCAATCATTCCGATTTGAAAGAGAGACCGCTGGAATTTCTAGCGTTTGTGATCCATAACTGGTTGCGCATAGATCCATTGCATTTTCCTCTTAATGAACTCCTGGCAGCAGGCCAATCAGCTTCTCCTTCAATTGCTTGCAAAAATGTTCAGCAAGCAGAAAGTGTTACTGATAATTTTCCTGCAGCCTTGAATAAATCACCAAAAACAGCAGGGTCTAAGCAGGGCCGGATTTCTGGCAAGGCCGCATAGGCCATGGCCTAGGGCACCAGAAATTTAGGGGCGGCTTAGTGAGTGGCAGTAAAGCTGTTCTATGCAGCCATCTCTATCTACAAAGGCAGCTTTAACCTTTGAACTTTCTGTCCTGTACTTGTGTCATCCATGCAAGACCTATAAGCTCAATCCTGCAGGTACACATCAGCCTAACTCTCATGGTGACACAATGGATCCATCATTAACGAGATGGAAAACATAACAGTTCTGAAGAAAAACATAATTTATAATCTATATGCGTATTACTAATATAGTTATTGTCTGTGACATCCAATGATGGAAAGTAAGGAGAATTATCATTGGGGCACGCAAAGATAACAACCATACAGACTGTATAGTTGGCCTTGGGCGGTAAAAAGTACAAATCCGGCCCTGGGTCTAAGGCAAAACGCAAACGTTCTAAGAAACGTGTCCGATCTGCAGAGTCGTTATCCTTAGCGACTGAGACCTATAATGAGATTCTGCCATTAACAGATAATGAAATGCAATTGTCTTTCAGGGGAGTTAAATGGACTTATGAAACTACTAATGAACTTTCCTCCCTGGCTAGGGAAAATAAAGATTTTTGTTTAAAAGAATTATCTGAGTATGATTATGAGGAGATATTACAGAGTATTGAACAAATCAACTTATTTGTGAAGCAAGGAAAGTTTGCATACACTACAGTTCAGCACTTGCTACAGGTATTGGAGATTCTTAGGAATAAGGAATCTGCCAATCACCTGCTAATTAACCCAATATATGCCCCTGCTACAATCATATCTGCAAACCATGATCTGCCTGTTAAGTATGCTTGGAATCCTCCATTTGAGAAAGGAGAGATGGAAGCTCTGGTCAATGAATGGAAGAATGATTCAAGTTCATTTTGTCAATTTTACAGTGCAAAAAGTGAATTAGTATTGAATGCATGCATTAAGTCTGCCTATAACCTAATAAAAACTGGTGTGTGTGGGTATGACTTTGTGGCTCCATTGATTGATGTGTGGGAACTGATTTTGGATGATTTTTTTGTGACTCCGAATTCGCAAATTTGGCGTTCTGACCCGCCTGCTTCAGCACCTTTGGCTGATTCAGCAGGTGATTCGGAGCTCTTTTTGTGTGAAATTGAAGTTCCTGCAATTCCACCCTGTACCATGGATAACTCAGTGTTACTTACCAGTAAAACAGAAGCCCTTGATACATTCTTAACCTTGCCCTGCGCAAATTTCTCAGCAGAGAATCCAGAGGTCCTGCTGACTTCCGAGTCCAGCCTAGCCAGTACTCATGACTCTTTGTTCAGTGAAACAGACACCAGAAAAATCTTGCCTGCCTCTGCAAACACTTCTGCAGAGATTACCTGTGTTAATAAAGTTCAACTCCTGTCTGATCCAGCAGATGCCAATAGATGCACTACATCAGTTTCCGAGTCCTAGCAATCCTGTCTAGAAACCTCAGAACCCCAGCATCTGAATTTTCCAATTTTACAAATGAATGGTGATTCAGATGCGCAAACATTGTGTCTTGATCTTCCTGTTTCTACACCTCGCTCTAGTTTCGTGAATAGCTCAGAGCATCTGCTATGTGAACCTGAAATCGCAGAATTATTACCTTGTTCAGAAAATATTCCAGTAAATTTGCCCTGTACCATGAATTGTGCAGTAGATCTCTCCAATGAAACTCAGGTCACAGAATCATTATGCTGTCCAGCAGGTGCTTCCATGGTTTTGCCCTGCAATATGGACTGTTCAGTGATCCTGTCCAGTGAAGCTGTGGTTGCAGAGTCTTATGCTTCACCCAGTACTTTGGATACTTCAAACCCTCTAGCAGAGGAGTCTGAGGCACTGCTTACCTCAGTTGGTGTTGCAGTAATATTCACTTGTCTAGCAGCTGTTTTGGAATTACAGTCTGCTCTAATAAAACTTGATGAATTTCTGCCCAGCAATGCAGAAGCCATTGAAATATTGTCCTCGTCAGCAAGTGTGTTAGATACCTTGCCCTGTACACAGTCTGATTTAACCAATGTTGTTGAGTCCCTCTCCAGTGTTGTAACAGCCGAGGAACTCCAGCCCTGTCCTCTGAATGTTTCAGAAGTCTTGCCCTGTGTCACGGACGGTTGCGGGGCCGCAGGCGCGTCCTGGAACCGCCCGTGAAGAAAAAGCGATCGCACTCGATTCCCTGCATCGATTGCGCTTCAAGTCGATACAATCTGGGTTGAGTGTGTAGGGGCAGCTGAAGTCCTTTTCTTAGCAGAGTTCTTTTCATGAAGCCTGTGCCCTGTGACTTGCTAATGAAGCCAGAGGGGTAACACTCAGATGTTAATTAACAAACCAGGAGTCTTTTCAGAGCCAAGGAAGCTAATCCCAGCAGGGGGCAGACTTAGCGGAACCATTCAGCCAGGATAGGGAAACATAGAGTTATGATCTTTATGCATGTTTTAGAAGTACCATACATCGGAGAGCTGTGGGAGTTATATCCTTCTGCTGGTCCGGATCTTGTGAGTATTTTGATATTAAATTGGGGCCACTGGCAGAATCAGAACTCGGGGAATTCCACCGTTTTTTAGCCGGGCATGCAAACATGCCCAAGTTTGATATCATATTAATCGGTAGGTTCTGGGGATCGAGAATATGTAATTATTATTTGTGTGCCGGCCGCGCAGGTCTGCCTAGGGAACATGTCAGGATTATGAGGTTGCTAAAGCCCCTGCCCAGATGTGATTACCATAGTCCGGCCTGGGGGCCGACTCTGGAAGCCCGCCTCTGATCTCAGCTTCATTAAAAGTGAATGAGCTGCCTGGGAAGAGGTCCTCCCATTCCATCCATATGAGAACATCCTGCTGCCAGCTCAGAGGACATAGGGCTGGTGGCCATTTTGCTGAACTTTGAATGAAGCTCTGAAACAAAGGAACATGTGCTGGCGGCCATCTTGATTGGCCATCTTCTGTAATCTGGAACAAAGAATTCTGCTGAACTCTGATTGAAACCAAGAACTTTATGATTTCCCCACAAGGACATATTTCCACAAACCATAAGTATTTTCTCCCTTTTTATTTCATACTGGCTATTACTGTCTTAATAATTGTGATTTTAATAATTGTCTGTATATATTAATTATTTATATTGCGTGAATAAACGACTTTCTCCAAGTCATTCACTGTCCTCTACCCTGCTTATCAGCACACACAGAACTGATCCCGGGTCTCTGAAGATACGCTACTGTTTGTTTATTGTTGGCTAGACAGAATATCGTGTGTTTAACCGTTTTATTCGCAGGATTAGTCAGTCAGTTAGTGGGCTCCACGGTCCCATGATAACCGCGGTGGTGGCAGTTTACTCTGAACCAGTGGGTGAAGTTGTAATCACCCGTGTCTCACAGGCTCCCTTCTGAGTTGTCTGCGGCTAATTCTTAACGGTTCCTGCGCATTGACTGCGACCAGAGTTCGCACGATCTGTGCGCTGGCACCGTTTAGAGGGCTAAGTGCGGTCAGCCACTAGGGCTCCTGTGACACCCTGTAACATGGATAATTCAGATTCTCTGGTCAAAATAATAGAAATCTCAGAATTTCAGTCCGGTCTGATGAGTGTTCCTGAAACCCAGCCCTGTATCCTGAAAGATTCTGGTTCTCTGGCCGCTGTGGCAGAGGTTCCAGAGTCCCCTTCCTGTCCAGGGAATTCCTCAGTTTTGCCTAGTCCAGTGGGGGCTGCTGCAATACTGACTTGTTCTGCAGCGCCTCATGAGCTCCAATCCAGTGTATTAGATGAGTCTCTGTCCAGTCCAGAGGTAGTTGTGGAGTCCCTATCTGGTTCAGTGCATACATCAGAAGATTTGTCCTGTCTTGTTAGTGCCCCTGAATCTGATTTGTTACTGACTTTGCTGGAATCAGCGACATCTAAGTCTGATCCTGCATTTTCGTGTAAAAGTCCAGTAGTTGCGAAGTCTAGTCATGATGATTTTTTTTTGGCCAGTCCTGGTTTTGGTCCTGTCTTGGCTGACCCTGAAGCTCACAGTTCCTTGACATGCCCAGAGGTTTCTCTTGTGCCAGTGTGCCCAGATGTTCTTTGTGTGCCAGAATGCCCAAGTGTGTCTAAGGTGTTAGCGTGCTCTGATGCTTCCTTAGTGGGAACATGTTCTGATGTTGCCAGTCTGCCTGCATGCCCAGAGATGGTTCTGGTCCCTGAAAGCCCTGATCTTGATGTTTGTCCTTGTGGCCCTGACTCGGGAATTGCCCTAGGTTCCATAGGGGTTCTTGATAGTTCTCCATGTGAGCCTAAGGGGCGTTCTGACCTATGGGGATCTCTTTGGAGCTTCAAGGTGTTCTGGGAGGTCTCTGAGAAAACTTGTCCTGGTGCCTTGGACTGGTTCAACAGTGGGTTTTGTGTTGGTAAAGACAGTCCCGGTGGGCATTGCAAAGGCTTTGGCGTTTTTGAACGGTTCTTGGAAGGCGGTGGGTATCGCTCAGGGAGTTTCGGAGGGCTTTCTTCTGGAAATCATGGTTCTGATGGGTGTCACACTGGGGCTTGTAGTACTGATGGGCATGGTTCTGTAGGTTCTGGTTCTGATGGGTCCAGTCTTGTGGGGACTGATTCTGGAATTCGGTCTTGCCGGGCTGTCCCGGTCATCATGAATTATCAGTCAGACTGTTTTGTTGGGAATTTCAGTTTTGAAAAGCGTCTGGAATCCGCTTTTAAGGGCGGGGGTACTGTAATGATCGCTGCTGCAACAGGTGTTGCTGGAAGTAGTAGTGCTGCAGCTCAGGCAGTTCTGATCTCTTTCCATGCAAGCTGCATAGCTTTGTCTGCCTTTCCCTGCTGTCAGCTTGTGACTGATTACCATTCACCTGTGTGGGAATCTGCATGTCTGCTCCCATTGGATGACCTCAGTATAAAGATCTGCTTCCTGCAGGACTCCTCGGGTTTTCATAGCTTCAGTTTAAGCCTGTCTTGCTGTCGCTTCGGCCCCCGATCGTGTTTCTTGTTCTAAAGATACTTTGCTGGTCTTTGCATCATATATTGGTTCATTGCCAATATATATGCATACCAGCACGTTTATTATTTTCCTTGTATTCGTGTTACGTTGATACATCAGTGTCGCTGATATATACGTACACGAACTGTTTATATCCTGTGTTCAGTTAGTCAGTTTTCCAGCACGTTTTGGTAGTTTGCGCGTACCGTGATCACCCGTGCTGAGGTAGTTATCCTGCTCCTGGTCCTGTTCGTGGATTGCGTTCATCTCTGCGAGGAGATAACGAATCCTTCTGAATCCTGTCCTGTTACCGTTTGTGGATTGCGTTCATCTCTGCGAAGAGATAATGAATCCTTCTGAATCCTGTTCTGTTACTGTTTGTGGATTGCGTTCATCTCTGCGAAGAGATAACGAATCCTTCTGAATCCTGTTCTGTTACCGTTTGTGGATTGCGTTCATCTCTGCGAAGAGATAGCGAATCCTTCTGAGTCCTGTTCCCTGTATTACTCCAGTCCTAGTCAGCGTTCCTGCTTATGTCATATATCGGTTCATTGCCGATATATACATATGTTAGTCAGACGTTACAAATAGTTTCATTGATAGCTGTAATTGTAATACACTAGGAAAACATACTTATTGTATATTTGTCTGTGTTACGTTCATCTATCTTGATCCTGCTATTTCCTGACTATCCTGTCCTGTCTTTGTGAGGCACGCCATCGCCGCAACGCATTGGCTGCCTCATTCCAGTCTGTGTTATTGTGGACGCTTGCTGTCACTAAGTAGTGGCTAGTTAAGCAAGCGTTCATTCTGTTTACCTGTCCTGATCTCCTCAGTTCTGGTTTATGCGCTCAGCGCTACTTTGCGCTGAGACGTTATAACGAAAGCATTGTTTGTGGCTGTCAGATCTGCACCGGCTCTGTGCGCCACAATCTCCTATTGGAGTCAGTCCTCCCCTCCACTATACTAGGGATAGCCTGTTTCCTTGTGCTAGTGTGTGTACCTCCTCCACGTCAGCTCATGCGTTGCATGCTGACTGTGGAGAATACACCACCAAGCCTCACATTTACCTATTGTTAATTAGCTCAATAAAACAATTAGGTTCCTGAAAGCTCTGCGCATGGGGACTGTCGGGCAGGCCTGCTGAAACAGGCTAATAAAAGTACTTTGAATGTAAAATACAAGGTAAAATGAAAGTTTATTTTAATAATGAAACAGATTGTCGGCATGCATTTTTCATGTGTTATAGAAATGTCCTGAGTGATAGAAAAAGGTGCTCGGTTCACTTTAAGATTTGTTTTGCTGCCAAGATCAACATGAAGGCTGATTACCGTGCAAATCAAAATGCTGGTTGCTGGTTAGAAACTGGCCTAAGTGTAGTATGAAGGACAAGTTAGCGGTACGAAATTGTATTCTGCTCACCAGATTTGGTTGCTATTTGAAACCATTATTCAAGCATTGGGTATTGCCTGTTGCCTACTTGGGTAACACAGAGACACTCATGCAGTTCAAGGGGAGCTAACTGGGACAGTACCTACTGTAGCAGAAATGCTGCAAAACACAAATAAAGCTTAGACAAATTACTATATCGGCTGTTCTTTCCAGGAGGTAAGGAATTTTATTTTAACTCTCTCTTAGCCCGGTAATATTGTCTAAAGGTGGAACTGCAAAAACAACAGAAGCCTCAGGCTAAGTGCACACATAGCAGAAATGCCAGCGTTGCATAAAATGCTGCGTTTTATGCACCAATGTTACTCAATGGGCCGCATTAAAAACCGCATGGGTATGCATTTTTACTTTGGTGTTTTTAAAAACACTCGTTTTGTTGCATATTATGCATGAACGCAACAAAAACGCACATAATGAAAGTCGATGGATTTTGTATGCGTTTTTGATGCGTTTTTTTATGCGCTTTTAAAAAAAAATAAAGATTTCTGATGTATTTCTGCTTCTGGTTGTCTTCCTAGTGATTTGCATAAATGTAAATATAAAAACGCATATGCGTTTGTATATGCAAACTGCTAATGCATTAAAACGCATGCAAAACGCTTGAAAAAACGTTCTGCTAAAAAACCGCAAATGCACCAAAAACGCATCAAAAACGCACAAAAAATGCACACAACATTATCATAAACATGACATAAAACGCAGCCTTTCACGTTATGTTATGTGTGCACCCAGCCTTAGTATTCCCTCATAATGTTCATGATAAACAGCCACATAGCAGGTGAGACTATGGTACAGGAAAGAAACATTTCAGTGCAAGGCAGTGGTCTTTAATACAGATTAAAAACAAGTTGTTGTTTTGTTTTTTTGCCAAAGCTCTATTGAATGGGCCAATGCAAGACATGGTAGATATGTTTACTTAATAAACAAGCAGTGAGCAATAGTTTCATCCAGTTAATTCACAGTTGGTGAGATTTAACGTTTATTAGCAGCGATTGCTGTTTACAAGGTATTCATTAGCGGAGTGAGTTTATATTCAATTAACGTGGAAAATATTGACATCTTGCCACCTAGAACCAAACAGTATTTTTATCTAATTACTGTCAGAGAGAGATTTCGGTAAACAAGGAGCAGATGGTGCAGTCAAGCAGACCTTGTGACAGAGGACTTCAGACTGGGAGGAACGGTCAACAACCCATAGCAGAGGTCACTTTTGAACTGACTGGAGCAAGCTTTTCTTTCTATAGATATTTTCTCCTGCAACTTTATGATTGAAGGATGGGATTGGAAGGTTTCTGCAATCATCACACACCTCTGTCTCTTCCAAAGGCCAATTAGCAGTTTCTACTTGCCAGTTCAGCTTTGCCAGATAAAATTCTGCAGTGGTAGAGTATCCCGTACAGGAACATGGTTGCAACTGATAACTGGACTCCATCCTAACCAAAATATATTCAAGATATTTATCAAGTTGCTACAAGCATAGTTACATACCTTGTACTTTGTTTGGTTGAAAAAAGATAAAAGACATCTGTCCATCATGTTCAACCAGTAAAAAAATAAGTCACTGGCCTGAACCGACACATATCCCAGCTGATCCAGAGGAGAGTAAAAAAACTTTACAGGATTGGGCCAGCTAAAGTATTCCTTCCCGACACTGGGTAGCAGTCAGATATAACCCCTAGAAATAATTATGTCCTTCAATGCAAGGAAAACATCCAAGCGCTCTTTAAATGCAGATATGGAATTTGTAGAATTTGCTATAATGATTTCCTGTTATAAGATATTCCAGAAATTAACCACTCGTAGTTACATGGCTACATAGTTATTTTAAAATAAGGTACAACACTAGCCTGCACCATCACATATCTCAGTTCATCCAGAGGAAGGTGCAAAACCCTGCTCCAAGTGCAGGTCAGGTCCCCTAGTGCTTTGCACATGCCTAGGGACATAAAACTTATCTTTACAAGCTTTTATACTGCCCTGATGTATTTTTGCATGTTAATTAGATCTCCTCTAAGGTGTCTTTTCTCAAGACTGAACAAGCCTAGTTTATCTAACCTTTCCTGGTAAGCGGGACCTTCCACCCCAGTAATCAATGTTGCTGCTTGTCTCTGTACCTGCACTGGAATGTCCCTCTTGTAGTGCGGAGCCCAGAGCTGAATTCCACATTTCAGATGTGCCCTTACTAGAGAGGTAAATAGCAGCAGTATTATGCTAGCATCCTATAAACAGGAGCAGCATAATGCTAGCATCCTAAGTATTTATTTCACTTTTAATGCATCCCAAAATGTTATTTGCTTTAGCTGCAGCTGCTTGGCATTCAATACAATAATTTAACTTATTGTCAACAAGTACTCCTATGCCTCTCTCCAAGTAATAAGTACTCCTAAGTCTCTCTCTAAGTTTGATGTCCCCATCTGTATCCCATTTATTTTGTATGGTGCTAGACCATTGGTACGACAAAGATGCATGACTGTGCATTTTTCGACATTTAATTTCATCTGCCATTTACTTGCCCATGTAGCTATCCTATCCAGATCCTTCTGTAATATGTCACTGTGGCTGAATCGTGTACTGGTTAAGGGTTCTGTCTCCCTAACACTGCTACTGCCAACTGAGTGCGCTCTTGTGGCTGTCTCACAAGTGCTTTGAGTCAGGAGAAAAGCGCTATACAATTATAGGAATTATTATCTTCCTGTGTGTTGATAATTCTGTACAACTTTGTATCAGCTCTGACTTGATGGACGGATATCTTTTTTCAACCAAACTATGTTACTATATGTCAATGATAGCCACCGCCATAAGCTACCTTTAGTTTCAAGATGAGCTCACTGCCAGCATGCGCCGGCCTCTTTTAGCACCCGCTAGTTTATAACCACAATTTGCATAGCGTTTAGGTGGTGGTGGTGGGGATCTGTAGGCTTAGGCACCTGCGAGAGGCCTTAGTGTTAGGTGTGGGGGGTTAAGGTTAGGCACCACCAGGAGAGCTTTTGTGTTAGGCACAACCACGGGGGCTTTAGGGTTGACGGTGGGGTCCTTAAAGGGAAGCTTAAAGGACAACTGAAGTGAGAGGGATATGGAGACTGACATATTTATTTCCTTTTAAGCAGTACCAGTTGCCTAACTATCCTGCTTATTCTCTGCCTTTAAATACTTTTAGCCATAGACCCTGAACAAGCATGCAGCATATTAGGTGTTTCTGACATTATTGTCAGATCTGACAAGATTAGCTGCATGCTTGTTTCTGTAGTGTTATTCTGACACGACTGCACCCAAGTAGATCAGGAGGATGGCAGGCAACTGATATTGAGTAAAAGGAAATAAATATGGCAACTTCTATCTTCTTCTCAGTACAGTTGTCCTTTAATTGACATGTGACATGATGAGACATGTACAATACAGTGGGCGGCGTTGCAGGAAGTGACGTCAGTGGAGCGCACGTTGGAACGAGGAAGGTGAGTGATCCCCCGCCCGTGCCTCTTACTGTCTGTCGCAAGCTTACGCTACATTTAAAGCTGGAGGGGAGCGCAGATCGGGGGACCCAGGCGAGGGAGGGGGAGTCCGACCCCCCCTCCCCACCGCTAGGCCCAATACCCCCGTCCTGCCAGCTACCCCTCCAACTCGGCGGCCAATACCCCCGCACCCACGGACGGGCGGATGCCGCCCCTAGAACTTTGCCGCCTGAGGCAAAAGTTTCACCCCGCCTCATGAGCGGGCCGGCCCTGGGCATAGAGAAGAGGGGCTCTGTGTGAGAAAAGGGTTAGGTTAGGTCATTATAGAATATTGGTAAAGATTTCAGAATTAACTAGTAGAATATCAGAAATTTTAGTTTCCCCTGAAACATCTGTCCAGCTTCCAAGTATTATTGGTCTAGTATGGCAGAAGGTCCATGGGGAAAGCAAGAAGTGACACCAGGAGTTACCACAGCAGATGACACCAACCTTAGTAAACCCTCTGAGAAACATGTGTATTGTATAGGGATGAGCAAAATTGCTGCTGGCAGTTTTGCAGAATTTTCATTTAACTTTCAATGATAGAATCTTGCTACTCGGTTTCATAAAACTGGCATATTTGATTAGAATAAATTAAGTCTTTTGATCCTATTAACATCTATGAATGTTTTTATGAAAAATTATTGTAGTATATTTGCCAGGAAATCTTATTCAGTTCTATTGCAGCTCTACAGTGACAAACAGGAAACCCTGGGGCAGATTTGAATGCAGGTCACTACACTGTCTAGTGTCTATGAAGAAACCCCGTCAGCAAATTCACTGCTTTTGCAAGGGATATATATGGTGGGTCACAATATATTATCTGTCATTTAACCGCATTTAAACAACATTTTTCCTATAGTTAAAATCGATATAACTAAAAAAGCTACAGTGTTTTTGAAAAAATATGTTGGACTTGTTCCCACTATTCTCCCTAATATACATAGCATATATAGTGATGATAGTATTTATGGGGGGCTTTGTTATTAACTGCATCAACTTCCATATAAAATGTGAAATTTACTTTTAATCACAATTTAGGGATAACATTGATAGAAAGATCATACTTGCATCTTTGCTTCTATTTACAATTGTTTTTACGGAAAATCTTTTCTCATGCCTTACGTGGCTTCATGGTGAAACTGGCTGTCGATCTCATAAAAATGTCACCACAGGTGGCCAGACATAAAACAATAAAATAATCCAAGTTTAAGGCAATTTGATAAAAACTGTTTGCCACTTTTATCTGTATAAGTCAATTGGGAGTGGTGGATTGTTCTGATCAATTTTTATGAAAATTGAATAGCGTAGGGCATATTGTCAGTTTCTTAACCACTTGACCATTACTTGTTGTGTTCCCCTTATGGACCAGAGCCACCAATTAGGCTTTCTTTGGGTGGTACTATTTGCTAAAAATTATTTTATTCTACATACATTTTAATAGGAATAATAAGAAAAAAATATTTCTCAGTTTTCAACCATTATAGTTTTAAAATAAAACTTGCTACTGTAGATAAAACCCACACATTTTATTTGCCCATTTGTTCCGAGTATTACAACATTTGAATTAGGTCCCTAGTACAATGTATAGCGAAAATATGTTATTTGGAAATAAAAAAATACATTTTTTCAGTTTTTTTGGGTCACTAATTGCAAGCACTTATTTGCAAAAATAAAAATAATGTAACCTCATGACATACATATTAAAAAAAAGTTAAGTCCCTAAGGTAACTATTTATGTTTGTTTGTTTGTTTTCTTAAATGTCACTTTTTTTGCTTTATTTTGTTAACTGTAGTGGGGGAAGGGGAGGTGTTTCATTAATGGGGCATTTTATTTATTTTTATTTAGTTTAATGTACCGTATAAGACGACCCCCAACTTTTACAGTTAAAATTTTACATTTTGCGATATACTCGCTGTATAAGACTACCCCTCTTGACTGTTGGACATTTGTATACTGTACTGTATGTACTGGTGGTATACTGTATAAACAGGGACAGATACTGGTGCTGTACTGTATTTCTTACCTACTATACAACAACCAGCCAATCACGGCAAGCGATGTACCTTAACGGCGATTGGCTAGTTGTTGTATACAAAGCCTGCTTGGATTGGTCAGCTATCCCTGTCTCTGAGACTACTTGTATATCACCGCCCTTGCTGCTTTCACAGGGTCGCTGCATACGGCGGGGATGCTGCCGCAGATGTTTTTGGGCTCCTCCCACTATATGCGGCAACAGTAGATTCTCCAATCCGGCTCGGAAGTTTCAGCACCTGCCCTATAAGATGACACCCGGCGTATAAGATGACCCCCTGACTTTTGACAAGATTTTCCTGGGTTAAAAAGTAGTAGTCTTATATGCCAGAATATACAGTATGTTGGTGTATTTTTACTATTTGGACACTAGATGCCCCTCCCACACACACACTTTATTCCTGTCTACTGTGAACAGCACAGGAAGTAATGTGTCTGTGTCTTTACTTTCATTTTGTTAATGACCACTGGCATCTCACTGATGCCGGTGATCATTGATTACACCTGTTCCCATTCACCGATCACTGTAGTAGCGGGTGGTGACAAGAACACGCATGGTAGAGCGCCTGTGTGCAATCATAGCAGAGTATGCATATCTAGGCTAGGATGCAAGTCTCAAGGGGCGTAGATATACTGTACTTGGACCAGGACCTAAGCAAGTTTTTCAGAGTATTCAATCATTTTTGTTCATAACTGAGGAAATATTTAACACTAAAATTTAACATTTAAAGTGTGTGGTACATTGATCAGATTTTTCAAATGTTATAATCAATCAGAAAAATTGATTGTCTTGAATTGAAAATAAATATTTTTAAAAAAGTGTGATGTTTGGCCACCTTAAAGAGGAACTCCAGTGAAAATAATGTAGTAAAAAAGTGCTTCATTTTTTACCATAATTATGGATAAATGATTTAGTCAGTGTTTGCTCATTGTAAAATCTTTCCTCTCCCAGATTCACATTCTGACATGTATTACATGGTGACATTTTTACTGTGGGCAGGTTATGTAACTGCTCCTAGCTGTTTTGGCTGTTAGAGACAGCTGTAAACAGCTAATTCCTGTCTGTGAACATTGTTACATTGTGGCAGTTTGCCCAGAGTACCGCGGTACTCAGAGCTTCTTGTGGGAGGGGTTTCAGCACAAAATCAGTCATACAGCGCCCCCTGATGGTCTGTTTGTGAAAATCATTATATTTCTCATGTAAAAGGGGATATCAGCTACTGATTGGGATAAAGTTAAATTCTAGGTTGGAGTTTCTCTTTAAGGGAGACAGGGGCTGATTTGCTGCGAGACCAAACATGAAAATTTTGCTCACTCTTCACTAGTAATGTTTTCAAAGGTTTGCTTTACTTCACACAAGATTTAGTCCCAGGTTCACAATATCTTCTGAATCACTCATCACTCGGACGGGAGCACCTCTATTTGAGTTTAGGGTGCTCTGAGTATACAGGCGCTCACGTCTGTGGAGTACTGGTTTGAAAGTCACTTTTGTGTTGGCCTGAAGAAGCGGGCAAGCCCCATTGAAACGCGTTGTCTTATGTGCATGAATAAAACGAATACTTACCTTTGTGGTTTATCCTTAAGGAGGTAAGATCTATATACTTCTAGATATATACAGTTGTAATGAGATTTTTATGGTGCCTCCAACAAGTATTTAGAGTAGCCTAACCCTTTGCGGTCTTACATTGCAAACACTAGGGTTTTCAATAAATCAAAGGAGCGCGACCGACCAGAGCCTGCCGAGCAGAACTGGAGTAACGAGTGGAGATGGTTATTTTCCTGTAAGCCTATTTGGAGGTTGTAGATTATCGCAACCCTTCCTTGTGAGTATAATACTTACACATTACATATCCAATCCTTAAAAACAATACTGCACCATTGGGCTCCTAGTCTCTCTTATTTAGACAATTGGGGCCGACTGCAATCACCAAGAATCATACCAGCATGTATGTAGACCAGGCATTCTAAGATGCCCATACATCTAGTGATGTATGGGCATATAGACCAAGAGACAGATCTCTCTGATCAAATCTGATCAGAGAGAGATCTGTTGGCTGCTCATACAATGCAGGCTGATTCCCGTCTGTCTTCAGCATGAAATTTCTCAGGAATTGGACTTGTGATGCCGCCTCGCCGCTGTCCCACAAATGTTAATGTGCCCCCTCAGTGACTGTGCATTCAAATCTCACCTGCTCCAGCTGCCATAACTGTCCAGCTCCTCCGGGACTGGTCCGCTGTGTCCCCATGAGCACCAAGTGGTTGCCTCATATAGCACATGGAACATGTGTAATGTTACACATGCCTGTTGGTGAAGAAGCAGCAAATAAGATCGGGAACACCCAGATAGTTGTGGCAGCTGGAGCAGGTGAGATTTGAGTGCATGGACACAGACAATGGCGTAAACTGATGCCCAGTCAGCGCTGTAAGAAAATGCAGAGTGGAACCGAGGGGGCCTGGGCAGTTTACAACTTGCAGCCAGGTATAGTTTTTTTTTCTCTTTTTTTCCACTCTGCATTTTCTTACCGCGCTGACTGGGCATCAGTTTAAGCCACATTGTTATTATACAGGAGGTCGTTCTATACATGCATAAAAATTGCCAGTATTTTGTAAGCTGTTACTTGATGCTGTGCTTTTTGCTCATTGTCGAAAGAGATTGTTGGTTGCTGTGGCATGCCATTGTATTCATGGTCTGTTCTCCTTCATACATTGTTGTGTTGTATTCTGGATATTACCTCTATTTTCTCCAGATCCCCAGGTGTTTGTGAGTTTTTTAAGTGTTTTTAAATTTGTTTTGGATGTCCTCAATAAAGGTACCATTATATTGAAGCTGCATATTGGTTGCTATGTGGTTTTTGTATTATAGCCCTCTAGACAGATGCCCTTTTCTTTTGGTTCACAAACTACAGTAGACAAAAGATCAGCAGGTTAAGAAAGCTAACTTGTATTTGTGAAAGGAAATAAAGATGGTAGCCAGTGTATACCTATCAATACAAATTTCCTTTAAGGTATTAAAGAGTTGGTGAATGATGGCAGTATGGCACAACAAAGGGAATTTCAGACAAAGGAGCATCTGCAGGGAAGTCCTGGACACCTAAGTGATAAGTACTGACTGGGGACAAACTGATTTTTTTTTGGAGGAGAAAAAGTGCTAACTAGGAGACTAGAAAAGGGATATACAGTGGCTAGTAACATGGCCGAAGGTAATGTTTTGAGCAGAAAGTTAGAATGGCATCTGGTCCACAATATCTGACAGCAGAGGAGCTGGGAGTTAACTAGCAATCAGAATGATAAAATCTTCCCAATATTGCTGCCAGTGGGATGCCACACTTCTTGTAATCTCCATTTTATCCCGCAAATTAATTTCGGCCCCCTGACTGGTTGCTCGACTATGGATCTGGAAAATTAAATAATCAGCATGGCTCATGTGCCATCCTCTATCAAGGAGCGAAGAATTAAAGCTTAATTACCTGAGCAGGGGGTCCTGATTTAAGGGAGACTTCACTTTTACAGCACAAAAAAAAATAGCAGGACAAAATCTCAAAGCGAACCTGAAGTGAAAATAAACCTATGAGATAAACATATGTATCTACATATCTAATCCAAAATAGGAATTTTCTCAAATCCCACACTCTTATTTGGTTCCAGTGATTGAAAATCTAGGTTTCAAGAGAACTCACTGGCATCTTCTGCAGCTCTTTTATTCAGCTCCCATACAGAGTAATAATGACCTATTGAACTTCTCATCTTTTTTTGTTCTATTGTCAGGAATGCTTGTTGCAAGCACACTCAAGTGTTACAACCTCTTCTTAGTTCACAGAGGGTATTGTGCTGCAGCCAGACTTTAGTCAACTGTAGAGAGACAGATTTATAGCACTGGATTATTAACTTTTGCAATGTAAAAAAATGAAAAAAAGGAAAGATTAAGGGATCACAGGCAAATTCTTTGACTAGGTTCACACTACACAATAAAACCGACCATTTTCTGCATCACAGACAAGAGAATAAACAGACATATCAATGTTTTCTATGGGCACCATTCAGACATATTAATTTTCTCTGTTCTGCTCTCTCCAACTTGCACAGCACTGCAAAGAAAACATAAATTACAAAATCCACCCCTTATCAAATCAGGTCTCCCTTGCCGTCCGGTGTCAAAAGGCATGCTACCAATGGACATCAGTAGATACAAAAATGTATATATGGATGGACACGGGGATCGGATCAGATTTACTGTGAATGTACACATTGCAGTCTGGCATAGTGGGGACCAAGCCTCAAGGTTCAGAAACACATGCAATTTCATTCCCCAATGATTGGCCAATTTCACCACCTCCAAGTACTTTAAGGGCCAACAGTTTTTGAATACTATGAACAGATTGTGTAAGCAAGCTCTCGTACTACATGGAAGTGGTAAAATTGGACAATCATTGGACAATCATTCATAAGCTTGGTACTGTGCATACCCATATGGATCTCATCATGCTACATGTCACTTCAGGTATACTATAAAATGTACCAAAACTCTGGTTAACTTTTTAAAATAATGTGTATGTTCTACTCTAAAGCATACCGGTAATTAGCTGCATGTACCTTTCTAAGTGCTTATTGCGCTTTTCCAAAATTGTACTGTAAACGACTACACACTATGCAACTCCAACTCGGGTGTGCAATCCCTTTAGGGGGGTACTCCCTCGATTGATTGTATTTATATTTGGTATGCGCTTCTCAGAGCAGAGCAAATTCAGTACTTTAAATCTCTAATTTCTCATAAAATCAATATCCCTATTGCATACTCTGTTTACTTAATAACCAAAGTCTCTATTGCACAATATAAGTCCTTCAATAAAATCTTTGCAAAGTCTCTTTTGATCTTTATGCAATCTCTAGATAGCGTAAATCTTCACCAAAGCAGCAATATTGTAAACACTATACGCTCACTAGACAGCTTGGCTGACCAAGTTACAGATCAGCAACAGCGCTTGTTGGGGTTCCTCCCCTTGTACTCTGGCAAACTGCAGGCTTCAATCCTTAATGCAAGAGAAGATACAGACTCCACATAGCGTAATACTGTTAACTTTCAGGTCACCTCTTGTGCTTAAACATGCAATTTAGGTAAGTATACCCCTCCACCAAAACACTCTGAACCGCTCACCAGATATATTGGTTGACCCTCTATGGAACCAGCAAGTAACACTCAGCCTTTCTGGGTGGCTTCAATGACCCTCAGCACCTTCAAACTTAAAAAAAGGCCTCCATAGCATAATACCGTTTTAATAAAAATATTATATGTTTAAAATTTCACTCACAAACAGCTGTTCAAATGCGCATATCATAAAATCCACAAGGGGGTTGTCATCTCACACTGCATCCCAGGTTCCGCCCAACCGGTTTCATCACTGCTGACTCATCAGGGGCTTGGCTAGTGACAGTGTGAGACTGCCTCTTATAGTCCATAACAGCCTGTCTTTATGGCTGCCATAATATATTAGCTCTATATCTATAGCTTCATGATAACTAGAGGTGTACCGAACAGTTCGCCGGCGAACGGTTCCAGGCGAACATTGGGGGTTCGCGTTCGCCTGCGCCAGGCAAACTTTTCCGGAAGTTCGATTCGCCCCATAATGCACTATGAGGGTCAACTTTGACCCTCTGCATCACAGTCAGCAGGCACATTGTAGCCATTCAGGCTACAGTAAGCCCTGGAGCCCCACCCCCCCTTATATAAGGCAGCCTCCGGCGGCCATTACAGTCACTCGTGTGCCTGCTAGAGAGAGGAAAGGGACAGCTGCTGCAGACTTTTTCTCTTAGGGACAGATTAGTTAGGTTCTAGGCTGCTTTGCTTGTTCCTGACTGATTAATATTGCTTTTAAAGCACCCAGCAACAGCTCTTTTCAGAGCTCAACCTGTACATTTTTTTTTTTCTGACACTTTTGTTGCATGCACAGCCTTGCTAATTGATAGTGTGTGTGCCACTGCCAGCAGCCCAGCACATTCAGTGACTGACTGCCTGTGTGTGTGACAGGGAGCTGCACATTGTACTACCCAGTACTGCATATACCCCAGTAGCTGTTGTGTTTACTTAACCCACCTCATCACTGCATATACCTAGCTTTGTGTTGAGTGAACCCAGCTCACTGCATCTAACTACCCAGTACCTGTTGTGTTTACTTTGCCCACCTCATCACTGCATATACCTAGCGTTGTGTTGAGTGAACCCAGCTCACTGCATCTAAGTCTAACTACCTGTTGTGTTGAGTGAGAACCCACCTCACTGCATCTTAAGTACCTTTACTGTATACTGTTCAGTGAACCCAGCTCACTGCATCTAACTACCCAGTACCTGTTGTGTTTACTTAACCCACATCATCACTGCATATACCTAGCGTGGTGTTGAGTGAATCTAACTACCTGTTGTGTTGAGTGTGAACCCACCTGGCCACCTCACTGCATCTAACTACCTGTTGTGTTGAGTGAGAACCCACCTCACTGCATCTTAAGTACCTTTACTGTTGAGTGAACCCAGCTCACTGCATCTAACTACCTGTTGTGTTGAGTGTGAACCCACCTGGCCACCTCACTGCATCTAACTACCTGTTGTGTTGAGTGAGAACCCACCTCACTGCATCTTAAGTACCTTTACTGTTGAGTGAACCCAGCTCACTGCATCTAACTACCCAGTACCTGTTGTGTTTACTTAACCCACCTCATCACTGCATATACCTAGCCTTGTGTTGAGTGAACCCAGCTCACTGCATCTAATTACCTGTTGTGTTGACTGTGAACCCACCTGTCCACCTCACTGCATCTAACTACCTGTTGTGTTGAGTGAGAACCCACCTCACTGCATCTTAAGTACCTTTACTGTTGAGTGAACCCAGCTCACTGCATCTAACTACCTGTTGTGTTGAGTGAGAACCCACCTCACTGCATATAGCTAGCATACCCCCGAGATGGACAAAATGGACAAACCAGGTAGAGGAAGAGGTAGAGGCAGACCCAGAGGAAGGCCACCAGGCACCGGCAGGTCTGTGGCTGTGCGAGGTGGTGTTGCTGTGATTTCATGCGGACCTGCCCCAAAATACAGTGCTCAGAAGAAGGCACGTGCCATCACTTCCCAAAATCGTGAGGAGGTGATTGAGTATTTAACACAGAACACCTCATCTCCCGCAGCCACCAGCGCTACAACAAGCACCACATCCGCTGCATTTGACACTTCGCAGGAGTTATTTGGTGGTGGTGGTGAAATCACTGATTCCCAGCCACTACTGCAACAACAACAAGAAGGCGCAGGTACACCACCTCATACGTCTGAGTTAGGTGGCGATAGTATGGACGTAACGTGTGTGGATGGGGATGATGGTGGACCACCTGAAGTTGGTGCACTTGAGGAGGTGTCTGAGGAAAGCGCAGCTGGCCAGGAGGATTATGATGACGATTATACGGATACCACATATGTTCCCGGTAGAGGAGATGACCAGGGGGACAGTTCAGAGGAGGAGTCAGAGAGGAGTAGGAGGAGACGACTCCATGATAGAAGCAGAGGAAGCTCGTCCTCAGAAACAGCTGGGGGCAGTGTCCGGTGCCATGTATCGCCAGCTATGGCCAGGGAGCACACATGCCCTTCAACGTCAGCTGCTGCTGATGCCACCGTAGCGCCATCACCCCAGGGGGCCTCAGCGGTTTGGAAATTTTTTCACGTGTGTGTCTCAGATCGGAGCAAAGCCATCTGTTGTCTCTGCCAGCAAAAATTGAGCCGTGGAAAGGCCAACTGTCACGTAGGGACAAGTGCTTTACGAAGGCACCTGGAGAGAAGGCACAAACAGCTATGGCAAGAACACCTGAGGAAAAGAAGCACCCCTCAAAAGACAAGCAGCGGAGAACAACCGTGGCAGCCGTCACAGGGGGCTTCTGCTGCTCCACGTTCCCATGGTATTGTTCGTGGCTGGGGGGGAGGAAGAATGGATACACTTTTAAACAATTTAAAAATACAACCATCTAAACTTTCAAACAATTTAAAAATACAACCATCTAAACTTTCAAACAATTTAAAAATACAACCATCTATCATTTTCAAAAAATTTAAAAAAAGGGCAAAAAAACTTGCCCTCCGTAAAACATTCTTGGCAAATGCTTTCGACTTGGTTTGTCTTCCCCTGGCTCAAGGGTCCATCTGACCACAGATGCCTGGTCTGCAAAGCACGGTCAGGGCAGCTACAGCATGGGTCTCGGCAGGCTCCCACTTCGGGCCGCAATCCAACCTTCATTCCCCGCGGTGACAATGGCAGACTTGCCCTCCATAACGGATTCCCGTTAAAGGATTTAAAGTTAATTCATTTCAAATACACAGCAGGGTCTCGAAAGTCCGCCTCCTGTATTGTTATTTTTGATCACTACCTCGGGGCGGGCGTGCATGCCTACCTGCTGCCCTCCTTGGATGTGTAGTGGTAGCCGTTTCTCAGGCTCCACACCGGATTCCATCCCTCATTTCCCGGCCATTACCCGGGGTCACAAATGACAGACTTGCCCGCCTCCATATGATTCTCGTGAAAGGAATGTGGTGTCATCTTTGCCCGCCATAACTGGTTCTCGTTAAAGGATTTAAAGTATATTCATTTAAAATACACAGCAGGGCCTCGAAAGTCCGCCTCCTGTATTGTTATTTTTGGTCACTACCTCGGGGCGGGCGTGCATGCCTACCTGCTGCCCTCCTTGGATGTGTGGTGGTAGCCGTTTCTCAGGCTCCACACCGGATTCCATCCCTCATTCCCCGGCCATTACCCGGGGTCACAAATGACAGACTTGCCCGCCTCCATATGATTCTCGTGAAAGGAATGTGGTGTCATCTTTGCCCGCCATAACTGGTTCTCGTTAAAGGATTTAAAGTACATTCATTTCAAATACACAGCAGGGCCTCGAAAGTCCTCCTCCTGTATTGTTATTTTTGGTCACTACCTCGGGGCGGGCGGGCGTGCATGCCTGCCCGCTGCCCTCCTTGGATGTGTAGTGGTAGCCGTTGCTCAGTCTTCACACCGGATTCAAACCTCTCATTCCCCGGCCATTACCCGGGGTCACAATGGCAGACTTGCCCGCCTCCACAGGATTCTCATTGTAGCGGTACTGAACAAGTACACAGCAAGTAGAAAATGTAAATTAAAAACAAAACGTAAGCTTTTTAACAATGCCATGGAAAGTTGAGAAGGAAGTCACACATTACCTGACATCACTGAGTGAGGAAGAGCAATCACGCCATGTTGCGCAGTAGTCCAGCATGGCCGTCACTACACAAACAGCTGTTTGCGGTGCGTTACACAGTGAGTTTGGTGTGTCAGTGTGAAGCAGTACTCTAATTACACTCCCTGTTTGATGTATACACATGCAAGATGTTTGAAAGCACGTTAGGCCTGCAATTTAGCATTCAATGTGATTTCTGCCCTTAAAACGCTGCTTTGCGTCACATCCAGATTTTTCACCGGGACTTTTGGCATGTATCCCACTCCGCCATGCCCCCCTCCAGGTGTTAGACCCCTTGAAACATCTTTTCCATCACTTTTGTGGCCAGCATAATTTTTTCTATTTTTCAAAGTTCGCCTCCCCATTGAAGTCTATTGCAGTTCGCGAATTTTTCCGCGAACCGAACCTTCTGCGGAAGTTCGCGAACCGAAAATCGGAGGTTCGCGACATCTCTAATGATAACCAGATTGCCCCATCCCATCCTCATATCCATCATTATTTTAATAGCATTCATTGAACTATAATCGTATACCGTGCCTCACAAAACTCACTGTGAGCCCCGTGGAGTTTTGTGAGGCACGGTATACGATTATACACTATACACTCAAATCCATACACTAATGTTTTCTTAGTCCTGTGCAGGCACTCAGCAGCATAAACGTGTTAACTATATAGGAGCTCATTGATTAGCTTATGTTGGTTAGCTGATGTTAAATAAATTACAAGCTTCTCCACAAGCCACTTCCTGCAATTCAGACTGATTTCAGAAGCCTTACTTAACACATAAAAAAGTAACATTTGTGCGCTCTGCTTTTCTAACAGCCACTGAGTACCACCTGTACAAACATTAAGGCAAAACAGTTCCTTTGAGTATTTGGTACTTTGTAGAGTACCAGGTCTGGTGAATATCCGTAGAGTACCAAATCTCAGGGAATAGACCAAATAAATTTGGTCCTTTACAGAGATTCATTAAGATTTGTTATTCAACATAGATTCACTGAGATTAAAGAGACACTGAAGCGGAAAACAAATTATGATATAATGAATTGGTTGTGTAGTACAGCTAAGAAATAAAGCATTAGGAGTAGAGACATAAGTCTAATATTTGTTTCCAGTACAGAAAGAGTTAAGAAACTTCAGCTGTTATCTATACAAATAGCCATTGAGCTCCATGACTTTGCAGAGAGCTCTGACTTCTGATTAGGTTATCTTAACTGTATTGTGTTTTTCTTTTGCAGAGAACAGTTCAGGACAGGTCAAAAGTTCACTGCCTGTTCTGTAAAAACATTTCGAATGCTGAGTAATGTGTAAACTGCAAATATTAGAGAATGATGCAATGTTATAAAAAAAAAGCCGTATAACTGAAAATAAAAATATGAGAATTTTTTTTTGCTACCAATGTTCTAGTAATTATCCGTACTACACAACTAATTCATGATATCATATATTTTTTTCCCTTCAGTGTCTCTTTAAGTAATCTAGAGAGATTAAGTGAAAGTTGGTACTCTACCGAGATTCATTGAGACTTGGTACTGTACAGAGTTCACTGAAATTTGGTACTCTACAGAGATTCACTGGAATTCATTAATCTACAGAGATCCGCTGACATTTGGTACTCTACAGAGATTTTCTAAGATTTGGTACTCTTCAGAACATTACAGAGATTTGGTAATTTACAGAGATTCATTGGAAGTCCTTAATCTACACTGATTCACTGGGATTCAGTAATCTATACAAATTCACTCTGATCTAATAATCTACAGGCATTCACTTGGATTCAGGACTCTACTGAGATTCACTGGATTTTGGTAATCTACAGTGATCCACTGGGATTTAGGAATCCTTAAATATTCACTGAAATTTGGTACTCTGCAAAGATGTGACCAGTGGTTTAGTGATGTGTTGTCATCAATTTACTTCTCTGTACAATTTGATCTGCAGTGTGATTGACATTGGCAAACACAAAATCAGGAATAAAGAATCAGAATATAATTTAGTGCCATTTGGAACATAATTATAGAAGTTTATATTAGCCGTAATGGAAATATGTTGTTTAAACCAAGCAAACTTTAAATTAAAACAAACTAAGCACAATCCTAACCTACACCAAGAGCTCGATGCACTGAGAACAACAACCTTTCTTACATTCACCCTTTTGGGAAGTTATAGGGGTCAAATATGCAAATGGGTCACAACTCCAAACTACTATGAGGTAGTTTTTTTCAACTTCAATTTTTATTGAAAGAACTATTAATCCATACAAAATATAAAATATCATAAGAATGACAACCAATGGCTGGTCGTGTCACAGGAAAGATCAAATGCTCAAAAACAAAACAAAACAAAACAATGCAATAAATGGCTATATGTCTATCTGTACTACCATATGAGTTTCTGTGGAAAGCTATAGCTTAATTTATGCACAGTTTCTGTACAAATCCTTCTTCTTGGAAAGCAATGCAAATGTAAATTCTGAACCTCTTGTATTCAGTGAAATAAAAAAACAGGTCAAGGGAATAATTTTGTACTGCAAATTATTTACGTAATTATCATGTATCACTTATCTTATCCTTTCATATTTTAAATAGAAATTCTGCTTTTGTAATCAAATTATCATAAACAAATTGTTGCTGCAAAAGTCTTTTTGTAATTTAATGTGATTAAAATTGTCATTCCATTTCCATTCACAGCTAATGAAAAATGTTCAACACTAACAGTGACCTCAACACAGACTGCAGTTTGTACAGTCATGGCAACATGGCTATTTGGAGTACAGGCTAAACTCCTTCTTGCTGTCTGAGTAATAAGCTACACAGTGTAGGAGACCTCATAGCTCATCTTCAACAACTGCACTAACCCAGTGATTGGATGCAACTGACACAGCCCTCCAAGGTGGTCAACGACCTTACCCTTGCCAGGGCCAAAGGCAGTTATTCCATCCTGCTCCTCCTTGACCTCTCCGCAGCATTTGACACTGTTGTCCACCCCCTCCTCCTCCAATCACTACAGTCCATGGGCATCCATGGTCTTGTCTTGGCCTGGATCTCCTCCTACCTATCCAATCGCTCCTTCATAACTTCCTTCAATGGCTCCTCCTCAACCCCTGCCCACCTCTCAGTTGGGGTCCCCCAGGGCTCTGTGCTGGGCCCCCTTCTTTTCTCCATATACACTTCCTTAATTGGCAAGCTTATCTCCTCCCTGGGCTCCAAATACCACCTTTATGCCGATGACACTCAGATTTACCTCCATACCCCCGATCTCTTATCCACCACCATAAACAAGGTCTCCTCGTGTCTCTCAACAATTTCCTCCTGGATGTCTTCTAGGTTCCTGAAGCTTAACCTAGACAAAACTGAGCTCCTGATCTTTCCACCCCATGCTGCTGCACCACTCCCAGATTTCCGCCTCACAATCGACAACACAACCATTCACCCTACCTCCCAGGCCCGCTGTCTGGGTGTCACCTTGGACTCTGACCTCTCCTTCATCCCACACATCCAAAACATCACCAGAGCCTGCAATTTCCACCTCCGTAATATCTCCAAGATCCGCCCCTTCTTAACCCCAGACACGACCAAACTTCTCATCCATGCCCTCATCATCTCTCGCCATAATTACTGTAACTCCCTCCTTTCTGGCCTCCCCTTGAAACGCACTGCCCCCCTTCAATCAGTGATGAACGTGGCTGCAAGACTCATCCATTCTTCACACCGCTCCGCATCCACATCTCCCCTTTGTGAATCCCTGCACTGGCGCCCTATCAGTTTCAGGATAGCTTTCAAGATTCTATGCCTGGCGTATAAATCTGTGCACAAAACCTGCCCTACCTACATCTCAGAGCTTGTTCACAAGTATACACCAGGTCGACTCCTCTGATCCTCCAACGACCTTCGCCTCACCACCCCACGCATTTCCCACTCCCATGCCCGCCTGCAGGATTTCTCAAGAGCCGCCCCACCCTCTGGAATGCCCTTCCACCACCCATCAGACTTGCTCCCTCTTTCAACACATTCAAGCAAGCCTTTAAAACCCACCTCTTTAGGATGCCTACCCACCTCCTACCACACAGTAACTACTGAATATTTCACAGCCCCACCTAGTGTTTTCACCCCACCCCTTTAGATTGTAAGCCTCTGGCAGGGTCTTCCATTCCCTAGTGTAATCTACAGGGTCATGTACTACTATGACAGCCTGTACTTGTATTACTGGCAGGGCCGGTTCAAGTAACAATGGGGCCCTAGGGCAAGATTAGCCTGGGGGCCCCCCAACAGACACCACCCTGACCAAAAAGCGTCATCAGAGGCCCTTTGTTGCAGCCAAATTTCCCTCCTGGGCCCCTGAGCTGGCTGCTGACCCTCCACCAATCATCCCCCAACTTAAAAGACTGCAGTGTCCCTGGGGAGGAACAGTTCAGATGGGGGAGGGACAACTTGGGGGCCCCTACAGGCTCGATGCCCTGGGGCAACTGCCTATTTTTTCCTATGGTAGTTCCGGCCCTGATTACTGGGCCTACCTAACCAGCCCATATCGCATGATCATGTATTTTGTACAATTTGCATGTATAACTTTGTTCTATGTTGTATAACCTTGTTATGTCTGTCATCCTTGTATCATTGTATATATTTATTGTCCAGTAATATGTTGGCGCTTTATAAATACAATAAATAATAATAATAACAAGTTTATTATGTGTATATCTGTGCATTACCAGCTATAAATACAGGGTGGCAGTGTGTTTTAGTAACAAAGATTATTATTATTATTATTATGTATAAAGTGCAGAACATTTTCCACAGCACTGTACAGAATTTATAGTCTTGTCACTTAACTGTCCCTCAAATTAGCTCTTTTTTGGGGGCGATGTAGGAGGAAACCGGGTGCCCTGAAGAAACCCACACAGACACGGGGAGAACATACCAACTCCATGCAGAAAGTGCCCTGGCTGGAATTTAAACCTGGGATCTAGTGCTGCAAGGTGAGAGTTATATCCATAAATATCCAAGGAAGTCCCGCTACACCAAGAGGTAGGGTGAAGTAGAAAAAATACTTTATTGTAAATCCATCTTAATCCATTACCAGTGTACAAGTAAAAAGCTCACGCGTATCGGAGCAATGTGTGGCTCCTTAATCATAGCTTGCCAAGACAGGTGTTCATACAGATTATATAGGATACAGGACCACACCCTTAAAGGTGTGAGTCTTAGCCTTAAAGGTACAAGCATCAAAAAGCTAAAAGTGGAGTATACCACAATAAGAGAGTTATATCCACTACGCCACCATGCTTTACTACATCCCGCGTCTATTAAGGAAGTTGTGAAATAAACTTGTTTGTATTCTTGGTGTGTATAAGCCTAGCGAGCCTTTAGCCATGAGGTGTTGATTAATAACTGTTTCTCCTGTATTCTACATTGCTGCACACTAAGAAGCTAGATTATAATAGCCTTCTATCACATGTAGAATATAATAACTTAGTAAATGGAGTGTCAAACTCAATCACGTGAGGGGCCAAAATGTAAAACACAGTCTAAGTCACGGGCCAAATTGTTTATTACGATCTAACATTTATAGACTAGTCTCAAACTAGGTGGTGTAACTTTAGCAACCGTAATGATGGCTCGCTTCTCCTCTCCCTTCTGCATAGCCGTGCAGCAGAGCAGTGTAATACTTACCTGCTCCAGCGACGCGTTGGGTCTCCTCTGTTTTCCCTCACAGTCACATGCTTTATGCTGCCATGCTCGGGCTCCCAATGTGCTGTCATTCTTTTACTACATACAATCATGCACATTTGAAGCTCCTAGAAACCACATACAGTAAAATGGTAAAGCAGGCTGCATTCAGCCCATGGGACTTGAGTTTGATACCTGTGGCTTAGAGAGTGTCTTGTGACACTACAGGGACATTAAACATAAGCTGGGTTGACAAGCGTTCACAGATAAAGATGTGTAGGTTTCAGGACTCATTTTAGAAAGGAAGATATGGAAGTCAGTAAAGATTGGAATAGTTCCTTTCTCCCTTATAAGAAATGTACCAACTGTAATATCAGCTCCAACTTGGCATCTAACAGAATAACAGACGGTACAGCGGTGTTATAAATGTGTAACTTCAGCCAAAATATTTTTTTGTTTTGGATATAGCAGGGAAAGGTTAGGTTAGAACATATCAAATATTTATTGCATTTGGAGCCCTCAGATAGGAGATTTCTTTTCAATTCCATCTGCCACAGACAACAGGAAAATAAGCTTACTGCGTTTCTCCAGAGCAAAAATTAAACATTTCATACCATTTTGGAACCTTTTTGCTTTAGAGGTAGCTAAAGATATTTCAAACATAACTCAAACAAAACAGATCCGGGGTGAGAAGATCATAAATTCTGTTTAAACATTAACAGTACCCGCCCTGAGAAAAATCTGGATATTTCAGAGACACGGTGACAAGATACATAATCAGAGTTCACCTGCAAAGAAAACGAAACCATCAGTAGATCCAAAGATAAAAGCTACTAAAAGAAAATAGTGATTTTGAGCGTAGTTCAAATAGTCAAGTCTGACCGCATCAATCTTCCAAGATCAACGCAATTTACTTAGACTGTTGTTGTCCCCTGATTTAGAGCTAATGGCAGCCACTATAAAATCTGAATATTTCTTTGAATCTTACATCAGACATATACTAGTATAGTGAACAGAAAGATGATAACAGAGATTACGAGGATTGGGTGAACGAAAGTCACGACAGTAAATTACTGGCACAAGCCTGCCTAATTTCTAAGTGAGATGTCCAGCTGTGAGCTGCGCTACACTAAATTAACATGAAGCAGATTCAAAAGAGACTAAATAAATCCATACTATGGCCAGAAATCACACTGTGTCTACTGATTTATATTTTACATGGCATATTTGCAGCTGCTTAAACCCAGCCCCAGGGACAAATCTAGAAATACCATCTGCTAGCTTAGCAAGCAATAAGAACAAAACCTACAATCTTCTGCAGCTAAACTTCTTGTTTTACAACTGTGATCATATGACCTGAAGCAGCCCAGGTGAAAGAGTTGAAAATAGGCCTTGTGGGTGGGTATGCTGCTGCTTGACATTGCATTATGATGTTGTCCAGGCTGTAAGGACATGGGCCACAGACAGGATTGGCTGATGGAATTGGAGTTGGAAGCTCTGAAGCCTGTTATTACAACATTTACATTATGTTCCTAGTGCAACGCATGGAGACAATATTTCATTTGGAAATAAAGGTGCATTTTTTTCCATTTTGTGTCCTTGCTTTTCATTGTACTTGATGTGCCCCTTTATCCCCCCCCCCACCTTGTAGTTAGCCAGATGTGCTCCTTTATCCCCCCCCCCTATAGTTATCTATATGTGCCTCTTTATTCCCCCTCCCCCATAGTTAGCTAGATGTGCCTTCTTATACCAGCCCCTCCCCCCCATAGTTAGCCAGATGTGCCTCTGTATTCCCCCCAAATAATTAGTCAGATGTGCCTCCGTATTCCTCCCCCCCAATTGGCTAGATGTACCTCTTTATCCTCCCCCCCATAGATAGCAAGGTGTGTGCCCCTTCATGACACCCCCCCCCCCCCCCCAAATGCCAGGTGTGCAGGTGTTGCCCTCCCCATGTAGAGATGGGCACAGGCAAGTGTTACAAAGTAATGATCTCTCACCTGACCTGGTTCCAGCAGCAAACGCAATCCCCTCCCTGCAGTAACGCTGTCAGTCTCCTTGTGCCAAATGAATCGGGCCTCGTTTTTAAGACACCATCAAGCCAGAACCCATTCCATTCAGCATATTGAGGCTGACAGCGGTACTGCATGGAGGGAAGCTCGATCGCCGCTGGAACCAGGTCAGGTGAGAGAAATTATTACTTTGTAATCCTCCATATCATCTGACAGTAGCTGGCAGTCAGCAATGGGAATCACACAGGGTGTGTGAAAAAGTAGTGCAGGCAGCAAGTTTTTTTCCCACATGTGGGAACCGCACAAAGTGTGACCCATTCCAATGATTAATATCGGCTGCCACATCTCGTGCAATCTGTATGCACGAAAAACAAGTTGGATTCCCCCGTGTGTGACCTCTGCCTCACAGTTCTTCTGTGCTGCTAGTTACTTCTGCAACAAGGGAAGAAGTATAGAGTAGGTTCACACTAATTGTGCTGTGGCTCATTATAACAGAAGTTAAAATTGCATAGCACTACAATGGACCCACAATGCATACTTTTTTATCTCCCTGTTGTATCCACAGTGCATCAGCGATGCACGTGTTGCTGGTGGTGACTATTTTTGATATTTGTTGCGTCACAAGCGCATCGCTATGGATTCAATGTAAGCTTACCCTTACGGACAGTGTGTACTGAAAACTTTAGTACTGTTTCCATAGTTGCAATCTGAGCTGCAAGTTTAAGAAATTTCCAAGCTGGCTTCAAATGGAAACAGAAAGATCATTTATAATATTATTCAATCACAAGCAGACTAATGTAGTACTGATCTGTGTTTATGGCAGTTTTTTATAATAAAAGTGAAATTTTCCATAACACATCTTTTAACTTTCCTGTAACAGCTCACAACTCCCCTCCAACCCCACTTCCCATAACCTGGTGGAAAAATAAAGTGAACACTGTCACTGTAAACAGTTCACCTCTGGGCAGTGCTAACTGGCACATCTGTTATAAAGCATGGGAAGGATTCCCTCTGTATATGAAGACAACACAGAGTGGAGAAAGTGGGTCATACAGAGAGTGGCTGAATGGAGAGGAGGGGCTGGCTGAATGGAGAGGAGGGGCTACTCTGGTGTCCAGCATTACCCTATATTCTGACGCAGCATGAAGCACAAGTAATTGGTCAAAACACCCCTATATTGACGTATTGTACACAGGCAGGAAGTGGAGAGACAGATAAGTGCCATTTTCTGCTTCCAGTTAATGGAGACAGAATGTGAAAAAGGGTCTTCTGAATCAACCAAACATCATACGGCACCGGCAGTTTATGTCAGTATTGTTTTCATTGAAATGGCCTGTTTCTCTTTGTGATAAAGTTCACGCAATCCACCTCATTACAAAATACTAATAATAATAATTGTGGTTAGAAAGCTTATTTAGATAAGGTATTATTTTTTTTGATTTATGCTGAAGTAAGGATGAGCATAAAACTCTTCTGGCATGTAATTCTCCATTGATCTAATCATTGGAAGCAGTTAAAAAGGGCCCCGGCAGCTAGTGGACGAAAAGGGCGCCGCCATTCACTCCCATAATAATTATCGTTTGATGGGCGCCAAACAGGAAAAAAGGGTGCCGGAGATTATTAATGTTTTATAACTGCGCCCGTGACAAATCTCGTTTACAAATATACTAAACATATCTATCGTATTTAACTACATTTTAACCACTTTCTCCTCCTGGACGTAGAGCTACGTCCAGGACGCCATGTGCGCTCCCGCGGCCGATTCCGTGCGTGCATGCAGGCTCCTGGCCGCGGATCGTTATCCCAGGAATCAATGACCATGGGGCCATGGTGCCCGATCACTGATTCCTCTCCTCCGCAGAAAAAGAGACAGCTTCTCTCGGAAGCCTTGCTTTTTCTGCCTCCTACGTCCCCCTACGTCCCTCTAAGCGTACATATTACGCTTAGAGTGACGTCATGTAAACAAACCTAAGGTTGCCATCTTGAGGCCAAAAAGTAAAACTACATCTACATTAAAAAAAATAAAATAAACATATATTTACATGAAAAAAATTACTATTTACATTCCACCCTCCCAAAAATACCCAAATAAAATGTTTAATAATAATAATAATAAAAAAAATTACAATAATAAAAAAAAAACACATAAATATTTACCTAAGGGTCTAAACTTTTTAAATATCTATGTAAAGATGAAATATTTCTATTTTTTTATTATCAGCTTGTAAATAGTGATGGATGCAAAATGGAAAAAATGCACTTTTATTTCCAAATAAAATATTGTCGCCATACATTGTGATAGGGACATAATTTAAACGGTGTAATAACCGGGACAAATGGGAAAATGCAATACGTGGGTTTTAATTATGGAGGCATGTATTATTTTAAAACTATAATGGCCGAAAACTGAGAAATAATGAATGTTTTCCTTAGACCCCCCCCCCCCACCACCAGGGGGGTCTAAGGGTTAGGGATAGGTAGAGGGAGGGTTCTGTGTGAGAGTAGGGTTTGGTTTAGTTGAAGTAAAATGTGCTAAAGTTATTTTTCATTGTTACAAACAATATTTTCAGATTTTATTACATTAAGAAATGATAAATGAAGGTTATACACAATAGTATACAATTATACTGATTATACATATATTATCGTTTTTTAACAAATGTAATCATAAGTTTCACTTTCAAAACGGAAGATTATCGTATTCACAATTTGCGATTCCATAGACATTATTAAAGGTTTTCAATTTGTAAAACATTATTGTAAACGAAATACAATACAATATTTTTTATAAACGTTATTGCCACTTATCGTTTACACCCCACGCCCTTTTTTCCTGATGCCCTTTTTGCATGCACGCCTAATCATTTAAATCTTATCTGGCAAATGAAAGCTAGTAGCTGCCAATCAGTTGCTAGCTACGGTACTTGATTGAGAGCTAGTTGTTGTGATTTTATAGCACAACTTCCATTTCCTGTGTCAGAGGAGATTTCACCACAAGGAGAATTTTCCATACATTACCAAAAGAACTGCTGAGTACACAAATCAGCAGTATTCCTCTCTGTCATGGCAGAACCGTGAGTAATTGCACACAGATTGTCAGTTGCACTGCAACACAAATTTGGACCATGTAGGGTCACTTTTCTTTCTTCCTCTGTCAAAGGAAACCAAAAGGCTTCCCCAAGCCAGAAATTAACAAATACTGTAGGTGTGAGGAGTTTCAAAGCCACAATTTGCTGCTACCTCAATCCCAGAGAGCCATAATCTCAGCAGGAGGCTGTGGAGAATGAGCTGTTCAGGCAGACATTACAGCACCAGGCACATGTAAAAAAAGGCACATTTCATATTTTTTTTTATTTTAAGTGATTCCCCCCTTCTCCCCCCCCCCCCCAAAGAAACAAAAAACAAAGCAAAACAGGGATTCTACTTCAAAACTGCAGGTTTTAAAAGGGGCAGGAAAACCTGCCCAAGGTCCTCCTATTTCAGAAGGACTGCTTATGAGGGAAGCCTGGCCAGCGGCCATTTATTCTTCCACAATCTACCTACAAGAGCCATCAAGGGGTCCAGTGAAGATAGCTTTTAAGCTGGGACTCCTGACCGCTCAAAAAACATTTTACATGAATTTCCAAAAATGTCAGCCATCTTCAAACTCTAAGTTTTGCATTTAATCCATTTTATTTTAGTATGTTGCTACAGTACATCTATTTGCATTTTAAATAAATATAATTTAGAGACTATTGCCAGTGTTGAGTATCACAAAACGAACCTGCTCCCTAAACAGATTGTTACCCAGAGAAATGTATTGCTTTAGAACGATTAGATTGCTGTGTTAACCCTTTCTTTTCTCTTGTGTAGACTAGTCAGAAGGGACTGATTCCCCTTTATAAGTGAATCGGTGGTGGCAGTTTTTACCATTTAAATGTATGTAGTAGTTTGACATGTGTATACACACCTTCGGATCTGTCTGTTGAGCCCTATCTCAGCTGTCCGTCACATTGATTGTATCGAGGGGCTTGGATTGTCTGTGTGTCAAAGTAGATTGAGAGGTTCAGCAGCCTGACTAGCAAGGGGTGTGTGACAATGTCCTTCTCTTTAAAGATGCTAATCCTGCATTCAAAACGTTCAAAACTTTTTCTGCTGTTAGGGTTTGGAGTTATCACATACCTTAGCAGCACTGACTCTTTAATAGCCATGGCCATTTAGTTGCATGCTGGGGGTTCTTTTTATCTATAATACATTCCTCCTCTTCCCTTTATTTCCCTGCCTAGCTGCCTAGCTGAAACATTATTATTATTATTATTATTTAGTATTTATATAGCGCCGACATATTACGCAGCGCTGTACAGTGTATATATATATCTTGTCACTAACTGTCCCTCAAAGGAGCCCACAATCTAATCCCTACCATTGCCATATGTCTATATTATGTAGTGTAAGTACTGTAGTCTAGGGCCAATTTTAGGGGGAGCCAATTAACTTATCCGTATGTTTTTGGAATGTGGGAGGAAACCGGAGTGCCCGGAGAAAACCCACGCAGACACAGAGAGAACATACAAACTCTTTGCAGATAGTGCCCTGGCTGGGACTCGAACCAGGGACCCAGCACTGCAAGGCGAGAGAGCTAACCACTACGCCACCGTGCTGCCATGATCCTCTGCTCACTTGTGTTTACAAGCAAGGCTGAGGTGACTCAGCGATTGGAGGAGAAAAGAAAAAAAAAGTTAAGGAAAGAAATTACATCAGTATTTAGCCTCAAACTGTGGGAAAAAGACATGGCTCCCATCAGGAACAGAATTCTCTTTATTTACTACATAAAATTCACTGAAATCAAAACGTGGACTGTACAAATACATGTTTTGTAAGTAGATCAAGTATTATTTATTTACTTATATATGTGTTTTTTTCCCTGGCATAGCTAATCCTCCTGCTTTAAATCTCAGCAGAGGGCAAGATTATCAGTCTAAAGGGGCAGAATTCTACAATGGCTCTGCCTGGAGGCCTCCTAATGCACTCTCAGAACCAGTGCAAGTGGGTCAGTCCAACCACAATGCGTATTGTAGTTTGGGTCATTTTAACAAGAAACCTAATCAAGGTTCCAAAATATACCATACATCATACACTGACAGACTTTCTCCTGATATACCCAAAAGATAGATCCCTGGGGGCCCATCACCAGCTCTAGGCCCATTCCATCCCCTACATAGATACCACCCCACCTCCTTTCATCCACTAAAAATAGGCCTGTACAATCTGCAATGTTGGTTGATTTCGGCTAGAAATCAATCTTAATTATGTTTCTTTAGCAGATGCACCTTTCCTCCAGTTGAGTCTTGTATAGCAAATCTTAGGAATCTCTTTGATGTTTCTCGAATAGGGACATGCCAATGTCCATCCCTCAGATCTATACTGATACTATACTGATCATACGTTTGTTTGGAATCAGATTAATTTGTGGTATCTTATAACAGGATTCATGTTTCAATTCAAGATTAGGCAGAACTTTCCATTTGTTTAGGGTTTTTGTTTTTTTTACTAGAAAAATCTTGCAGTAAAACTGATAATAGCGTAAGAATGCAACAGGGCACACCACATATTGGAGAAACAGACCTGCGGAGAAGGCCCTTTTTTTTAGTTTTCATGGAACTGGAGAATCAATAAAGCATCTCGGTGAATCATTGTAGAAAATCTATTTGATAACTATTCGTACAAGATCTCTGATAAAAGAGCTTCCGGTTATCGTTACCAAATGGGAGGGTTTAAAGGACTACTATCACAGGTTTTTGACTAGTCCATCTCTATGTGGGGGATTTTCAGGGTTTCCTTTATTTTCAAAAGCACTAACTGAATGACAGTTACTCAGTCCAACTGCCAAAATAGTGTGCAAACAAGTAGGCTGACTGCCTGACATCTTTGTACAGATCCTTTCCAGAGAGTGCATTTGTAAAGAATAAAGGAGATACTGAGAATACCTCATGAGGAGATGGACCAGTCCAAAACCTGTTCAATGTTTCCAATTTTTAGTGCCTACTGTAAGCAAGAGCAAAAAAGGAAAAAAAAGTCCTTTTTAGGGCATTAAATCTGGGAGAAATCTACATCTTACAAGTGCTGTATGTGTACACATGAATTTTAAATGTTACAATTTTTTGCAATAGTGGTCCTTTAACCTTCACACAATATTGTCTAAGTAGTCATTGTTTTCGACTGGAAGTCAGCGGGTTTGAGGAGAAAATCACTTTTTTCTTTCTTTGATTAAGGGTTCGTTGTTTTTTACTGTTTGAATTGGCCTATAGAACTAAATCTATTTTTCATTTTTTGTCAGCTTTTCTCTCTAAGACCTGATCTACTTCAGCTCCAAACAGTAGGTCCCTGTCAGAAACTGCTCTGCTGGCCTTGATTCCCTGGACAGTTTTCTTTCCTATGCAGCTTGCATAGTTCAGTCCAGGGAAAAGAGGCCTTTCTGTCAGTCAGCAAGGCTGACTGATTTGCATCCACTTATCTTGCAAATCTGCTTGTCTGCTTCCTTTGAAGGTTTCTAGTATAAATGTCACTTCCTCCCAGAATTCCTCGCTCGACATAGTTCCTGATTAGGGAAACTAACCTTAGAGCCTCAGCATCTTTGTTGCTATATTCTAGTGTAGTTAATTCTTGGGGAGTGCTCCTTGCACTCCTATTAGTGCAGTCAGGTTTGTGTTTTAATCTGTACTGCCTATTCTGTTTTGTCTTGTCTGTGTGATTGCACTGTCGCCAGCGGTGGCTGAAAGTGAATCGTTCTGTCCTGTTCCTAGATCCCACTCGCCCTAGCGTTAGAGGCGGTGGATCTCCCTTGTCTGAATTTTGGAGTATAACCTTAGCTGCGGTTGCTACTGGTTACTCCTTCTGTCTGTCTTGTCTGGAACGAACGCTTTTTTTTTTTAGGAAAGAAGCTGCGACTGGCACAATTAATATACCATAAACAGTCAGTCTTTTTGAATGAGTATTTAAACGCTTGCTGTTGTCTGGTGTGAGGCAACCGATTAGCAAGCGTTCGCGTTATCGGTTTGTCTTCGTTCTCCGTGTTCATTTGCTAGTCAGGGTTGGTACGTTTTGCCACTGTTGTGCTTAACGTGCGGTGGCCGTGCCGTTAACGCGCTTGTCTCTATTGCGCATATCGTGCGGGGACCGCGTTTAGCTAGTTCATTTGCTATTTTCCTTGTCGTTCAGGTTGTGGTTATTTGCTGTGCCTTCCTTACTCAGTTCACCCTCTGTCTTTGCTCAGTCTTGTGTTGCTGATAGCATTAGCAATCGCCTTTCTTGCGATTAGCTTTCTTACTCTGGTCTGTTCTGATGTGATATGTCTACCGGCGCTGGGTGGCAACTAGATTGGTAGACATTCACATAGTCTGTCTCTGTTCTTGCTTTCTTCTGAGTTGCTACTTTGTTGCCCAGTCTTGCTTAATCGTACAATTTCAATCTGGCGTCTGTGCCTGTACAGAGGGCTTATACCTCTGTACTCCACAGCTCCATCTGCTGGTTGGAATTCTCCTTTACAAACTTATACTGGGTACTTTGCTTCTGTGACTGTGGCGATTTCCTTCTGCTTCAGCGCACGTGGTGTGCGCTGACTGGAAATTGCCCGCAGATCATTACAGTCCCCCTCAACAAAAATTTAACATAATTGGTTTTTAGAATTTTCGCCTATTTAACAAAGCTGAGGTTCTGGCAGTAATTCTCAATGGACTCTGATGCAGCCTCAGTTGTGTGGGAATCTAAAGGATGCCCTTTGGAGGTCCCTATCTCAACATACTGCTCTAATTGCTGAAACAAAAAAAAACCCTAGGGTTCTTGAATCTTGATAAATATGTGGTAGCTGCTTCAGACCTAAAGTTGGCACATGCTTTTTTTTAAGGGCAAATTCTATTTTCATGTCAGACGTGTCCTTGGGGTCACATGCAAGCACATCGTCTTTTGCTACCTGAGAAAAAGCCACTTCTAATTTAGGACATCTCTCCCTCTAATTTAATCATCATCTGCAAAAGGGAACCTGCGTTTGAAACCCCTACATAAGAATAGCTTTTCTCTGGGTCTGTCTGCTGGCTCAAGATAATTTTCTTGGGTGAAAAGATGCACTGGAAAATGTATGGACTCAATCAGTTCCATTCCACTATATAATGTATTATGTATGGAAACAGATTCAGGTCTATTCTGTAGAATTTTAGGCGTAGTATAAATATCCTTTAGTAATTCTGGGGTCTCATTAGAGTTGTAAAAAATAACCTTTAGTAATTCTGATGAACATGAATTGTATCGTATTTTAGCTCGTGCTTCGCACTTAAGTACTCCGATGACGTGGGCGCTCACATGCACCCATGTATGCACAGAGGTTTCACAGGTGACTAGCAGGACACTGAGGAGGACCGGATCTGCATTAAGGGATCCAAATGTCTTCTAGGGGCTGGAAGAAGCCCAAGGTAAGTAAAAATAGATTTATTTCTTTGCCTCGGGAGTCTTTTAAGGATTGTAAAAGTCTTGAGTCCTTATTGGGGAAAAACAGGTACAAAGTTATTAGCCATTATAAGTCCAGCATAATGTGATCCCTCTCAGGACTTCTTGGTGTTTCTTGTAAGGAAGAATATGAAAGATTAATGGGCACTGGGCTCCCTGCTGAGTGGATGCCCAAAAGTCTATGGGAAACTTCCTTTAGGCCTGACCTTAGCCTGGCCTACTGTCCAGCTGGCTTCCTTGTTCTGCTTTGTTGTAGTCAGCTGTTTAGTTTGACACCCAGGTGTCAGCTTTCCCTTCAGAGGTGTGACTCTCCCTTCAGGACACCAAATGTTGACAATACAGCTCTTTCAGTTAGAATTAAAAAAGGTATTTTTTAAAATATATAAAGTGAGAGCCAATGCATTTACTTATGGTTCAGCTGTGACACTCTCATCTCACCTTTCCCAGCGGCTCCATCTGACCATCCACCCTGCAAGCTGTTCAAAAGTAAAGTGTGTGCAGACACTGCCCAGCCTTTTCAGTATACGCGTACCGGAGGCTCCGCCTCTCTAAATGCCCCCGTCAGCCACACAAAACAAAGAAGTAATTTGACTATCAATTAAAGAGGTGGGGAAAGATACGCACCAATCAGGGCAGAGGAACATGCTTTCAACAGCCTCCTGGCAGCACTGAACTGTTCACCTCTCTACCCTAGGAATGTAACAGACACTAATGTATGAGAGTGTTGCAACATTATTAAGAAAGCACTCAGCGTTCTGGTCTTTCACAGGTAGGAAACAACAGTACTGACTGCCCTGTTGCTTCTGTATAATTCAGTTTGGTCAGATATTTCCTACTTCTACAGTGGAGCCATATCTCATGGTGTATCTGTCCTAGAGGTTTATGAAGACAATCCCATTTTCTATTTCAAATGGTTTATTGAAATTTTAACAAAATGAACAAATATACGGTCAAACAGCTGTTTCATAAAAATACTGTACATTACAAAGACAGACACCATGCATGTGATCCTGTGTCTTGAACACTTCCTGCTAATTTGGTGTTCTAGGGCACATTTTACAATAGATTATTTGAGATGCTGAAGTTAATGCTATGGTCGCAGATTTTTTAAAGTTTAAAGGAACCCTGAGGTGAAAGGGATATGGAGGCTGCAATATTTATTTCCTTTTATACAATACCTGTTGCCTGGCAGTCCTCCTGATCCTGTGTCTCTCTAATACTTTAAGCCATAGACCCTGAACAAGCATATGCAGCAGATCAGGTACTCTGATTCAGCTGACTCAGGATTTACTGTATTAGCCGTGAAGTTGTCCCAGGGATTTCACTCAGACACTACTTATGCCAGAAGATCAGCAGGGTTTCCAGGCAATTGGTCTTGTTTACAATGAAATAAATTTAGCAGCCTCCATATCCCTCTTACCTCCGGTTTCCTTTAAGGTTCAGATTTAAACTTTGTGTACCAGATAAGATACTAATTTTAAAGATGAGATTGAAATAGAAAAGTTTTAAAAAAATGAATAGTCACCTAAAATCCCAGGGAAGCATCCTCTCCCCTTTCCCCCTATCCTGTTGCCATCATCTATGGATCCCAAATGTTAGCTACCTATGTGGAATGGTCTTCGAGTACACCAGCCATCTGCTCTTGATTCATAAAAGTAGTGACAACAGATTATACCTATTCAAAAGATATACATTGCTTTTTCCATCCTTTGGCTATGGTTTGCTTTGCTGCTACAAATATAAAGTTTGCCAGGGTTCTTTGATGCTTACATTTTCTTTGGGAAATGCAGATCAAACTTTGGGTCTCCTGGAACCACTTTCCCAAATAAAGATTGTAGTAATCTGAAAATCCTTGACCAAAATCTAGACAGTATAGTACATGACCAGAAAATGTGTATCATATCTCCTCTGCCTAAAATGTGATCTCATGACCTGATTACATGAGTGCTGGGCACAGAGAGAGCTGTTTGAGAAGCCTGTAGCCTGCAGCTCTGAGTAACTGTGCTGCAGGGAGTTGCTATTTAGTTATTAAAGAAAACCTGAACTGAAAATTAAAAGTCAAAATAAGCATACACAAGTCATACTTACCTTTCATGTAGTCTACTCCTCAGTGTCTTTCTCCTGTCCCGCGTCCTGTTTGTTCCCTGTGATCAAGGGAATTTTCCGTCCTCCATTTTGAAAATTGCCATTACCCATAACAGCTTTCTGGTCAGCACACAGTTAAACTGTAACATCGCCCACTTGAGCCATAGGGAAACATGGACATTACCTGGTTACATCAGTTTTCCTCTCAGCTATAACTGACAGCAACTGATATTTTACTGACAGCAACTGATATATTTCAGATTTGACAAAATATTCTCAGAACTGGAAGGGATAATTGTCAGAAGAAAATGGTGAGCTTCTGAGAGGAACTGATGGCAAGGTAACTATGTAATGTTTATTTAAAGTTACCTCGTGTTTATTTTAAATATTTTTACTCAGTACAGGTTCTCTTTAAAGTGTTTTTTAACTGGCCAGGTGGAGGAATAACCCCTATAATGTCTGGAGCAGGGAGGTGGAACCTGCAAGGAAATACATGCAGTCATCATTGGGTTGCATAAAAGGGGCTTAACGGGCAAGGCTATTGCTGTTACTAAAATTGTACCTAAATCAACCATCTATTAGATTATCAAAAACTTCAAAGAGAGAGGTTCAACTGTTGTTATGAAGGCTTTGGGGCACCCCAAAAAAAGTTCAGCAAGTGCCAGAAGAGCCTCCTAAAGATGATTCAGCTGTGGGATCAGGGTGCCACCAGTGCAGAGCTTGCTCAGTAATGGTATCAGGCAGGTGTGGGTGTATGTGATCACACAGTGAGGTGAAGACTTTTTACAGGATGGCCTGGTGTCAAGAGGGTCAGCAAAGAAGCCACTTCTCTTCAAGAAAACAAGACAGGCTGATATTCAGCAAAAAGTACAGGGATTGGACTGCTGAGGACTAGGGTAATGTCATTTTCTTCTATGAAGCCCCTTTCTGAATGTTTTGGGCATCTGACAAAATCATTGTCCAGAGATGAAAAGGTGAGTTCTATCATCAGTCCTGTGTCATGCCAACAATAAAACATCCTGAGACCATTCATGTGTAGAGCTGCTTCTCATCCAAGGGAGTTGGCTCACTCACAATTTTTTTCCTAAGAACACAGCCATGAATAAAGAATGGTACCAAAAACATCCTCTAACAGCAACTTTTTACAACAAGCCATTGGTGAAGAACAATGCCTTTTCCAGCATGACGGAGCACCATGCCATAAGACCAAAGTGATAACTAAGTGGTTTGGCATACAAAACATTGGAAATTTGGATCCATGGCCAGGAAACTCTCTAGATCCTAATCTAATTGAGAACAATCCTCAAGAGGTGGGTGGACAAACAAATTCTGGCAAACTTCAAGCATTGATTATGAAAGAATGGGTTGCCATCAGGTTTCGGCTCAGAAGTTAAATGACAGCATGCCAGGACAAATTGGAGAGGTCTTGAATAAGAAAGGCCAACACTGCAAATATTAATTCTTTGCATAAACAATGTAGTTGTCAATAAAAGCTTTTGAAACTTATGACATTTGTGTAATTATTCTTCAATACACCACAGAAAAAAATGAGCAAAAAGACCTAAAAACACTAAAGCAGTAAACTTTGTGAAAAACAGTGTTTGTGCCATTCTCAAACGTTTTGCCATAACTGTAGTATAAGGACCCTTCTGTACAATATATATATACATGATAATTTATCAAAAAGAGCATACAGGAATTTGAGATTAGATATGCTGTATATCTATATGATATCCAACCTGGTTTCCTCATAATGTGCAGAAGGGGGTAAGTGGCGCCCAAATAGATATAAAACTGCATTAACAACAGCTAAAAATGAGAAAGGAAAGTCATTTACCTCAATAACAGCACAAGAATAATACAAAAAGTTTCATTACGCACTGGCAATGCATTTTTTTTTGGTCTCTGGCCATTTCTTCAGGACAATAACTGTGCTAAGTGACACAAAAGCTGAGCTCCAAGCTTGGATCTTTTATCACTTTTAGCTGTTTTTAACACAGTTTTATATCTAATTGGTCGCCTCTTACCCCCTTGTGTACTTTACCCCTATGTTGAGGGACCTTGGTCCCCTGCTGCCCTGCTTCAGCCAGTATCTTGCCTTTTTATAGAAAGCTACCACACCCAAAATGATTGGGATTACCCAAGTGGAGATGGCTTTATGACTCTTCACTTGCCTGCTTGTTTGGTTGCCACTGTTGCAACCCATATTTGTGAGTACTCCCTTTGTTTTACTCCTCCGCCAATCAGTGGCATACTGCACTATTTAGGCTCCTGATGTCTCTCTGCTTTCCTTTTAAGGTGCTAAGTCATCTTATCCCATCTCATATTGCAGAGGTCAGTAAAGTTGTACAGAAGATTGTATTGAGTGTGACCAATCTAATATATTTCTGTCATGAGTCCCTCACCCAGAAAGAGTACGCAGGGCAGTTGTTCTGACAACGCTCTAACCTCAATTTACTGCATGCTTGTTCCAAGTGTATAAGACACATTACTGAAGTCAAAGGAATAGCATTACAACACAGCATTTGACATTTTATTTAAATTAGGTTACTGTAAACTGCAGTCAGTTGAATGGTTAAAATAATCTGTGAGTGTTACAGGCAAGGTCACACAAGCAAGTTTAGAAGCTGTGAATTTCTTAATTGAAAATGACGTTTATTTCCTATGCTGAACACGAACACTCCATACAGAGGCCAGGGGCAACATGGAGGTGGGGAGATTACCAAGCAAAGTTGCGCTACAACCGAGGACTCTTTCTGGTCCAAATCAAGCTGATTCTATTCAACCAAAGCATCTTGCTTGCAACCCACAATGGCAGAAATACAAACGTCAATTCTTGCAGTGGCAATTCACATAAGTCTAGAAAAAGTGGTTTGGCTTCTTATTTTTGTGCAATGAATGGCAGAAAGGGGAGATTCATGAAACACTCTCTAATTAAAACCCTCTTTGGCCATGTTTACAGTGACCGTTACATTTTTCTCCATGTGGCAGCAACAGATCGGGACAGCAGCACCGCACGATACGCTTGTGTTGCATCGGGTACAGTGAAGAATACAGTCAATAAAACGTATGCTTCACCTTTACTGTTCAGGCACGCATTTAGATGCTGCAACTCCTTAAACCGCACGGCAGCCTCCACACTGTGAGTGTCAAACAGGTGGTGCACTGCAGTGTGGCAAGCCATGTTAGAAAGAGGCCGTTCTGCCACACCTTCTAACATCCCTCTTTGTAACCTATTAAAAAAATGGTTAAATTTTTCTTAATACTATATCCAGTTTCTCAGATAGGTCACATCTGTCCAGTTTGCAAGAGTTTCCCTGCAATGCAAAATTGCATTAGAAATGACAGCCTGTGTAAATCAATGCTGAAAAAAATTGCAGCTATTGCATGTTTTCTCTGTTTTTACATTAGCTGCTGTGGAAAACACAAATGTTATCTGTACGACAAATATGTCTGTGTTTTCCAGGCATATAAGTGAGAGCCCTGTCTATATAAATACCTTGGCTATCTCCATATTTTCTAAACAGTAAATTCCTCCCGGTTTCCTCCCACATTCCAAAAGCATTCAAGCCCGGGAGTCTATGGGGATAACGGTATCCTCCATGACAGTCGTGATCACTGCACATTATTAAACATTGTTTAACTAACTTAAGTTAAATGATGTTAAACAATCTTACATGATATCATGCAAACCAATACTTCATCGTGAAAAAAAATCACCAGTCATAGAAAATAATCGCTGCGAAAATCACAAAACGTGAGTATAGGTCTTAAGTTAACTGGCTTCCTCCTGAATTGGCCCTAGACTACGATGAACATATGACTATTGTTGATATTAGATTGTAAGCTTCTCTGAGGGACAGCTAATGACATGACTATATACTCTGTAAAGCATTGCGGAAGATGTCAACTCTATCTAAATACTAACTAATAACAATAAAAGAGGATTAATGAGGGAAGAAAAGATTAGTTTGATTTGAAAAATAAAGAAAAAAGAAAACATTGCATGCCTGACTGGAAATGCAATATAGATGTGACTTTTTGCCTAAATATGTTAAAAAAAGTTCTAAAAAGTGTCTTTTGCATCTAAGAAAGTTGGGAAATATACAATGCAGCACATGGTTTCAAGGCAAAATGTGAGTACGTTGCACTCCCCTGTCATTAAAAAAAAAATTATAATATTTTCCAGTCTATGCAAGGCATTTTTGTAATAAGGAGTACCTATTGTAATTTTGTTTACTTGTCTTTTTTTGGGGAGGAAGGGAGAGATGTTGTGGAAATCATAAATAAAATGTTAAGAAGGTGCTATTTGATCTTAGAAAAGTGGATTATTTTATAACATTCTTCACCAGGTCGGGATGTGGAAATTACCCTCCTCCCCTTACATGATTGTGTTCCTCTTTCCATGTGACCATGCACCCATCTTGACATTAGTGCTGAATGTGGGTAAGAGTTGTCTAGCAGCCTGGCATCATTCTACATTATGGAAGGGCCTAAAGAGTAGTGTTGGGCGAACAGTGTTCGCCACTGTTCGGGTTCTGCAGAACATCACCCTGTTCGGGTGATGTTCGAGTTCGGCCGAACACCTGGTGGTGTTCGGCCAAACTGTTCGGGTTCGCCCGAACTGCTGAATGCCCGGCCGAACAGGGCCCCTGTTCGGCCGAATGCGGCCCCCCTATGGGGTCGCAGGCATAAGGGGGGAGCATGCCCCGATCGCGGGGGGGGTCGGAAATTCCCCCCACCCCCTCCGCTAGCGCTCCCCCCTCTGCCCGCTTCCCCATACAAAAGTTTGACGAAAGTAAAATAGTACCGGTGGTGGTGGCTGGCTGCTGCAGTGGCTGGCTGGCACTATGAAGTGACTGAGGAGGAGGAGTCGGAGTAGGACGCGTTGAGGGAGGCCGGGCAGCGGGCGGTTCAGCGGTAGTACCCTTGTGGTACTTCCGCCCTTTCTCTGACCTCACGTCCTCTGCGTGATGACGCATACGAGGGTACGCGTGATGCATACCCTCGTATGCAGAGGACGTGAGGTCAGAGAAAGGGCGGAAGTACCACAAGGGTACTACCGCTGAACCGCCCGCTGCCCGGCCTCCCTCAACGCGTCCTACTCCGACTCCTTCTCCTCAGTCACTTCATAGTGCCAGCCAGCCACTGCAGCAGCCAGCCACCACCACCGGTACTATTTTACTTTCGTCAAACTTTTGTATGGGGAAGCGGGCAGAGGGGGGAGCGCTAGCGGAGGGGGTGGGGGGAATTTCCGACCCCCCCCCGCGATCGGGGCATGCTCCCCCCTTATGCCTGCGACCCCATAGGGCCCCCAAAAGCGGGATGTTCAGGGAGTTCGGGGTTCGGCCCGAACATGCCGAACATCGCGGCCATGTTCGGTGAACGTTCCCGAACCCGAACATCCAGGTGTTCGCCCAACACTACTAAAGAGGGCCTAATAAACTAGTGAGTAATGGGTAGCAGCTGGGGGAGAAAAGTGGAACTCTTGATCAGTTTTGAGGCATGTATAAATAAGTATCCTTTAATACTGTCAATAAAATATAGTTTTCTTTAGCTTTTAGTCATCTATCGTTTTCTAACCTAACCAGGAAGTTCACATCTTGCATTTGTTGCAATCACGGTAGTACTGTTTGCTGTACAGAACTTTATTTAATCCTCTTGTTCCTGTATGAGTAATTTGCTGGATACACCTGAAAGTAATTTTTTTAGCATTCCTTCCTCCATTTTAAGTTGCATTACTGAGAGCAGCAATAAGATTTGACACGTGAACGATAAATTGCTAAAAACAAGGAGGAAGGCAGGCAAGTCTAAGTAAAAGCAATATAGATAAGGCACCTGACCCAGTTGGCATCTACCCCAGGTAGTAAGGAAGTTAACCTCAGTTATTGACAATGGGTCAATAACTGAGGGTCACTTTGCTATGACTGGCATAAAACTGATTCTTCTCTTTTATTCGAAAAGCAAAAATAATCAGAACTCTAGATGCTGGTATATTACTCTTTGTATACATCACTTATGAGGCCACACATCTGATACATGAGATACAGGTTCAGGTACCAAAATACATGACGGGTATTGACATTTTAGAGTAGCTACAAAAATGGGCAACAAATTTAATAAAGACCACTCTTAACAAGAGAGCTTTATATAAATTGGGCTTATGTAGCTCAGAAAAAATTACTTAATTTAAATACACCAAGGTCAATATAAAAGTTGGGCAAGCAAGCTTGTTATCCCTTGGCGATGGGGACCATTACAAGCACTTCTGTAGTGCTTGGTGATTGCCAGCGATCAGCAAACGCTGTAACTGTGGAATCCTCTGAGGGTGGTTCCACTGCAGTGGAGGGATTGCAAAAGTGCTGCATGCAGCATTTTAGAGCAATCATGGAGTCGCATACCTTCAGATTACTTCATAAATCATGGTGCTTAATCACAAATGTTATTGTTTTGCCATTGCGGAAAAGCGCTCATAGTGGGACCCAGGCCTTGGTCTGTATAACGGACAAAAGGAGGTGAACTGCACATGGAGGAAAAGAGATCTTGCCACTGATTAGGAAGAGGTAAGGCTTCACAGTAAGGCTAAGTTCACGCACACTCTGCATGTTATGACACACTTGTTATTTTTCATAGCATGAAGATTCCTATGGTGACATGTTCATTAACACACACGCTATCCAGAAATGCATTGAAGAAAGAGTGTTAGGATAACGTGGGCAGTTACAAGTCCGGATCGTGAACATGCTAATACAATTGTATGGGCAGTGTGTTCACATGCAAAAATGCAGCGCGCAGCAATGTGCATAGTGTACATTCACCCGCAGGGCTCAAACACACTAGCAGCCTTTTCTAAGCGCTATTGATGAAAAAAGTTCTTGCTAATGCAATGCTATGGGGGATTTTTATAAAATCAAATTACTCAAGTGGGATCACACCCATTGGGATCAATTACATTAGCAAGAGCTTTTAAAATCACAAAGCACTCATAAAAGTGCTCCTAGTGGGTTCCAGGCATCAGCGTGGTTAAGATGTGGAATAATTTACTACAGAAAGTAGATATGGCAAATGCCATACTTGCATTTAAGAGTGGCTTGGATGCTTTGCTTACTGGTAATTTTAAGGGTATCCACAGATATAATTACTGGGTAGAGGATGATGATACCTTGGCCAAGTTGGGGAGATAATTTTGGTAGCTTTTCTTTCTCTAAACTAAAGGCCCTTACAAATGCTTGACGGACGTCACCTGACAGGGATCAGGATCCGATCCCTTAGGTGACATCACTGGGTTGAGGCTGAAGAGAAGGTAAGTGCATGCGCAGCCCGGCCACATGTGATTCCTTATCCTGCTCCCATGGCTGGGTTTAAATTGAGTGATCCATTTTCAAACTGTATCCATTTGCATGAAAATTTGCATACATTTGCATCAACTCGGAAGAATTTGTATATCTGTTATCATCCCTAGTCATGGCTTAAGCACATGTTATCCATCAAGATGGTCCTTCTTCCTCAAATTCATTATATACTGAGTGTTCTCCCTGTCCCCCTGTGAGGTAATGATATCAAAGCTCCTTAAAAAGTAATAATTTGTTTTATATGGAAAGTAAGAATGCCAAGGATTACAATTAAGTTGGTCCCTATCTGTTCCTACTTAATGAAGTACTATTATACTCCACAAATTGCCCATTTAACATCTGTCCATGCAGAAAATGCTACCTTCTTCTCTGAGGATCCTGAATTATCTCTAATTGCCCCCTACATGTGGACAAGAATTAAGCTGGCCTTGAAAAAAAGCCATGTTATTAACAATACTCAGTCTCTCTTCATGGCCTATTAATTGCGACTATAGAGGAGACTTTTCTTAAAATTTGGTCTAATCCCTCTCCCCACCTACAATTCTTTAACAACACTCCATTTCTCCTGGGGTTTAATGGCCCATACTCACGGGCTACAATTGTCGCCGCAACACGCGGCGCGCGTGTTGCGGCGACAGGTCGCCCGTGAGTATGCGCCGTCGCACGGGCGCGCACCCCGAACTGTCGCCCGTCGCTGATGTCGCCAGGCGATTGAAAGTTTCAATCGCCTGGCGACAGTCGCCGCCGCAACTCCGCCGCAACTGTCGCTAGTCCGCGTGAGTACGCGGACTAGCGACAGCAACCTCCATTGAGGTATACGGAGCTTCCGGCGGGGGGAGGAGGAACGCCGGCCTGTCGCCCACACGCTCACGTGTGCTGGCGACAGGCCACTTTTGCAGCCCGTGAGTATGGGCCATTAGACCGGTCAAATCCAAATGTAAAAAAAGTCACACTTTTCAATAAATGCCTACCCACATAACTGGTTTATAGAAAAATACTTATCTCTTAACAGGAAGACCTATAGGATGTTACAAATAATTTTCTTCATTACTTCTCCCCTTTTGAAACTGAAATCAACAGACTTTTTAGACTTTCCGCTCTAGCTCCCTGCTGTGGAGGGGTGTGATCTCTATCTATTCAATGATTAAGCAACCACCAAACCAAGTCAAATTTACATTTATAACTCACTGACTGGGAGGTAGATATGGATAGAGACTAACAGAGACATTCCCACGACTGTAATGGCTCATATACACGGGTTACAACTGTCGCTGCAACCACGTGGCACGTGCGTGTTGTGGTGACAGGTCCCCCGTGTGTATAACGTGCGCGCCACGAACCATCACTAGTCAGAGCTGTCGCCAGGCAATTGGCGTGGCCAATCGCGGCAATAGCTGTCGCTGCAACTTCGCCGCAACTGTCGCTAGTCCCTCGTGTGTATGGGGACTAGCGACAGCAACCCACTTGCCATGGACGGAGATTCCGGCGGGGGGAGGAACCTTCGGCGACAGCTTACGCTGCATCTCTGTCCCTCTGTGCGCTGTGTGTACGGCTGCTGCACAGAGGGACCTGGCGCCGAGCTGTCGCCGAGCTGTCGTGCACACGTCCCCGGTGTGCTAGCTACAAGCTACAGCGGCACCTCGTGTGTACCCACCATTAGACTTTTGGTTTGTGGCAGTACACAGACAGCCCTTACTTTTTGGACCTGAACGCTTGCATAGGAAAACATATAAAAATACACCCTGTATGTATTTAGCAAGTTTAGCTTGTCTTAATCCACCCCCCTCCCCCATATGTGACTAAGCATAAATCATAATTTGATCCCTCAGCTGTATCAGCTGCCTACCACTGCAGAGAGCTAATTGGTAAACACAGGATGTTAACAATGTGTCTGCTTCCATGAAAACAGGAAGTAGACAAACTGCAGATTTATTGCAGGATTTGTATCAGCTGTAACAAAGATATGTTTTTCTTTAAAGTTTAGTATGCTGTATATTTTAGAGCAGAGAGGCAGTTCTGTGTTCAGGTCTGCTTCAAGTGCTGTCTTATCTAACGCCAATATGCCTCAATAAGGTTTACCCCAATATCTCCCCTGCCTGCTTTAGGGCCTGTAGACATGATTGCCAGGAGACATGATTGATATATAGTGGTGGTGGCCAAAAAACTATAGATTCTGGGCTACATTTATCACTCCTGTGTCAGAAGTGCTGGGTGGGTAGGAGGTACTCAGAGATTATTTATGTTCTCTTACTGAGAACAATCTGAAAGCTGTTAAATAGCCATAATACAACGTTTTGTAAAATGTAGCCAAAGACGCTTAATTCTATATTTAAGTAATTTGGAAGAAACTAATGATGAATTATGACCAACCTGTGGACAGAATACATTTGAATAGACTGTGTCATAAGCTTAATGCCATACTGCAGGATAGTCCGGAACATTTTCACAAAACATGGGATCTTGGTTACATTCTCAAATAACCTAGATTTATTGTATCTCATAATTAAAACCCATATAACATATTAATTGCTTGATTTGGGAAATAAATGTAAATTTACAATGGATTTGTCTAGTTTTGTTTTATAAAAAACATGAAATCATGATTTGCACACATCACACTAAAAGATGGCACTCAAAGCATGGAACTCATAATTGTCCCCCATCTAACAGATGTACCAGACTTTCATCTGACTATTATAAAAAATTACTTTTGGATTTGGTCAATATCCTTGAGTTTCCATAATTTAGTTTCAAAATTCTCCCTATTTACAAAGTGAATGTACCCATTCCATCTCATTAGTTTCTGCAAATACACAAATACCACTCAAGATAATACTAAATAGAGTGCCAGTTGCATGGCATCATGTTGGTACTTCAAGACACCTGTTATGCCAGTCTCCACACCTGTAGCACATGAAAGGAACTGGCAGGGGATTTAAGAACATAAAAATTGTACTTTATTTTATACACCTAATGACCCTATTACATACATAAGAGTCCCTGTCATTGCGGTTGCTGTGACTCTTGGCCCGGCATCAGACCATGTCTCCAGAGAAACACATTTTTCAGATAATCATAAGTTCCAGTCAGCACAAAAAAAGGTAGCAACATCTGTTTTGGGCATCAGCACACTCTTTTCCAACCTAATCTAGCAAAATTCCTGATGCCCGAAACAGTTTGCTGTTTTGACTGGAATTACACTACCATGATAATTCTATCTCTGGATGTGGAGTACTGTGGACTGTTTATGTCCTCCTAGTGTCCAGAAGCAGGAAGTAATCATAGCAAGTCAAAGCGTTTGAAACCTTTCACGCTGTGTCCATTGTGTTCTATTGCAATGGTCAGAATAATAATTATACTTCTGTAGTACGTTCACATCAAGTGCAGTGCGGCAGGTTCCACTGGATTAACACACAGCATGCTTGCTGTGCATTTACCGGATAATGTGTGCGTTTGCAGTGAGGGTGAAGCATACTTTCAGTGTACTGTATGCTTTACTGTATGTGTCACAATACACTCCTAACATGTGATGCGTCTTTTCACCACTGTTGTATTGCGATCTTATCACAATGCAATGTGTACAATGTGAGAGGACCATTAAAAATCTGTCACCTGCTCAAATTAATCAGCTTCTTCTCCATCAGTTCTGCTACATATGAGTTACTTATCCAATGTTATTGGCACTACATAAGTGGAAACCTTTAATCAAGGTCAACAAAGCCTCTAATTGGCCAGAGCTACTGGCCAATCACAGCATGATCCTAGATAACACAAAGCTTTGGCCAATGAGAGGTGAGGTTTTCATTATTTCTACAGAAAATCGTACACCTTCAATTGGCTAGTAATGGGAACAGAATTTCAGGGCTCAGGTCAGTCCTCATATATAGGAAAATAGTTGATAGGGCTTTGTTCCATTGTCTATTTTGTGATTTCAAAATACTTGTGAAATCACCCATTTCGCAGATACTCGAAAATGTATATTTTATATTGTCAGCAAAGGAAATGAATGACGTGATTTATATTAAGAAAATAACAGCATCTGCAATCACGTGTGTGACCTTTTCCTAAAGGCTATAGCTACAAGGCTGCTTTCACTGGAGCAACTGGGCAGTGGGCAAATTCAATTGACATAATTTTTTTTTCCCAGTAGGGTAAGATATTCTATTATATATTCCGTTTTTCATGCATAAATCTTTTACAATGCCTGCTTAGAAAATGACAACTACCTGGTGATCTCTTAAATTCAACCAGTCCCTCTCAAGGTGGCAAATGCAGAGTCATTATTTTCACCATGCAAATAAATTGCTTGATTGTAACAGCACTTGACAACTGACATCTACCACATAATAGGGTTAAAGTGATTAAATTCATGCTATAGTGGGTAAATCAAGTGACCAATGTGAAATCACTTGCCTTAATACATACAAATCGTGTTTTATTCCTTTATACCTAAAAAGAATACGGTACATTTTTAAAAAATATTTTCTTGATGATTCCTTAAGGTTAGGTGACTACTTCAGCATCCACATCTATTATGCAAAGTTTGCTAACTTCATTCATTCTCAGCCAAAACTTTTTTTTGGGAATGTCTAAAGCCTGGTACACACTTTCAATTATGATTGGCCAATCAGTGACCAATTTTACCACCTGCATGTAGTATGAGTGCTTACCTACACAATCTCATAGTATGTCAATATCTGTCAACTCTCATACTACATGAAGGCGGTAATATTGGTCAGTGATTGGCCAATCATAATTGAAAGTGTGTACCAGGCTTAACACAGCTCTTTATCTTTTTCTATGTTACAAAAAAGGTTCTAAATGTAGTTTCTAAATGGCTATTTTTGTTGTCAAAAACTTTTCATCGTATTTTCAAATGCATTTCTTTAATTAATGTTTAGCAAATATAAAATTATAGGACTCATACATGTTATAATATGCTCAGTTGTTGTTTTTTGTGTGTGTTTTTTTTAATATATTTTTTTGTACTGAGAGCAAAGCAAGAGACCAGTTGGAAATGTGTCTAGCCTCCAGTACAGTTTATACTTTACTTGCATCTTAGTAACAGATTTAACCCCTTATTAAGACCACACCTGTAAAAACCTGTATATTAAAAATGCACCAATTGTCAACTCTTGCATCTCAGTAATGAAAATCTTTTATAAAGTCGACCCCTAAAACCCAGCCAAACTACTAAACAGCTCAACTACAGATGCCAAAATATTGTAGATATCTTATATTAATTTGTATTTTATATTTAAACAAAGGTTTCAGCCTTAAATAAAAATAACATTTTATAGTTCTGAAATGTATTCTGCTTATGTTGTTTTGTATTAATATTTACATCCTCATTGTACCCGGAAAAAAAAATGAAAAGAAAAATCAGTAGCACTACACTTCCCTGGAAATATTTAAAAAGACTTTGATTTGTTGTTGAAAGAAATTCACTCTGCTTTGTACACTCCACTCATAGTCCTGTTTTTATCGAACACATGTAATATTTATGCATTCCTTAGTTTGCAAATTATAAATATATAAGAAAATTATGTAGCTGAAAATTCCACCTCCTTCACAGTCCTGTATTTACTGTTACCATCATTTCTACTATCTTAAAAGCAAAATAAAAATATGAAAACATTTTTGAAAATCCTTTTTCAACAGTAAAGCTGAAAATATCTTGCTACAATGAACGGTGACTTGGCATTAAGCAGTTAAAGCTTTTTGCAGTCAAGTGTGGTCTTTCCAGTACACCTGTGGATTCTGGAAGCATGGATTTGTAAATACTAAAGAAAAAACAAAGAAAATATATATTTTCCCATTTAAATATCATTTTATAGATACAAAACAAGGATTTCTTACCTTGTGTCTCTCTAACAGATGCCAGAGATGGAAATTAAATGCTATATCTTATTGTTGGAAGCAGGCTATCATCGTCTGCTGGTGGCAACACCCAGCCTTGACTAAGGCTTAGCGTAGTGTGGGTGGGCGAGCCACACACACATGCATACAGGCAGGGCAGTGTTATCCAAGGCTGCAGCTTCAGTGACTGGCCTTGCTGCATCTGACTGACAGCTGTGTAGCACAGAGGTCTCCTGCCTCCCTGTCCAAGCTCACATCACGACAGAGCCTGTGTGTACTGATGTCATCTCTAGAGGAAAAAAAAAAGAACGGTAATGGCACAATAGACATCGACATGCTCTCCATCTTTTTAAAAGAGAGGAGGAGGAGGACCAAACTGGGAAAGATGACAGTTAACCCTTGAAAAGCCATTTCTAGGCTACTATTTGCAGGGCTTTATTTCAGATAAGACTAAGGTTACATCCACACCATGTACGTTGTGTAATAACACAAGTTATCAATGCAAAGCAATGCGCTGCAATGATGGGGCAGCGGGCATGTTCACACGTGCACATTACCACCACGGTAATGACGGGGCAGCGGGCATGTTCACACGTGCACATTACCACCACGGTGCTTTGCATTCCATCAAAATATTGTGAGCCAAGCTGAACGTTACCAGACTCCATACATGTTACGCCTGCTTTATAAATGATTGCTGACATGGTATTGAGCATTGTGATGATCAAGGTATCAGAAGACAATAGTTTTGATATTCGTTACGATGTGCCGCATGCATATCACAACAGAATCAATGTGAACTTACGGTGCCCATACATCTAGCAATGATAGGCAGATTGAACCAGGAGGCAGATATCTCTCTGATCGAATATGATCAGAGAGAGATCTGTTGGCTGCTCATACACCACAGGCTGATTCCCCATCAATTTCAGCATGAAATCTCTATGGAATTGGCCTTGTGACGCCGCATCTGTCGCCTCACTGCCTCCGTCACTTCCCCTCTAGTGTTAAAGTGCTCCCAGTGCGTGCATTTATACTTAATCTGTCCACTGGCCCCCAGTTGTGGTGTCCATCCATCTTTGGCTTCCTCCATTTACACCCCACAAGAAGCCAGTGTATAGCACGTGACGTCACACATGGTACTCACGCAGCACATGTTATACACTAGCAGTGTGTGACCACAAATGGAGGAAGCGGAAAGACGGATTGGCACCGCGAGGTAAAGTATAAATGCATGCACTGGGGCATATTAGGGGACAGTGCCTGGCTTCCGCTGCGTTCTTTGCTCGTCCTGATATCGCACGCCATTATTGCCACGCAGCCGATCAAGCATTCGGCCTGAGATTTACCAGCATGTCTGATTGATACATGCGACTAATTTCGGCACAAAATAGGTTGCATCGTCGCTCGGGCATGGTCTTGGCAGTACCGATTTTCATCCCAATTGATAATAAGTCAAGTGATGTATGGGCACCTTTAGTGTGCTGGCTGACTTTATATATTTGCTGTGTTAGAATAGAGATTAGATTAGATTGTTAGCTCCTTTACTATTAGTAACAAGACTATATACTCTGTAAAGCACTGCAGAAAATGTTGGCACTATATAAATATGAAATAATAATAATAAAAGTATAGGTGAATTTATGGCATAAAGATACCAAATAAAGATCTGACAACCCCTGTTCACATGTGCTCCCCTTTTACTAGCGATGTGTATATACCTTTATACAGCTGGGTTGTTACTCCTGGCAGCTTTCTTTGAATTAGGTAAAAAGGCGCAGGAGCCGTTACGGAAAAAAACTGCACTGCCATAGGCTCCTATTTTAAAGACCACGATTTGCGACAAAGGAAGGAAATGTGGGCGCACGGCGGTGACCACTATTGAGCGCCTCCCGACGCCAAAATTTAGCTACTTTGCTGCAAATCGTGGCTTTAAAATTGGCCGCAATATGCAAAAAGGAAGGTAAATTGCAGCGGGTTAGGGGGTTAGGCACCACCGGGGGGGGGGGGGGGGTCTTAGGGTTAGGCACTGGAGGGATCTTAGTGTTAGACGTGAGTAGACGTCTGTAGGTGATCTGCCCAGAGTAGTGAAAGGAGAATTTGGGTGTCATGCACCATAAAATGTATTGCTACCATCAAAGCTGCAACAAGGTCCTCCAGCACCCAAGGTTGAGACACCAAAGTGCGCCCCTCCATTCCTCCCACCCCAGCCGTCACACACTGATTGTTACTAGACTAAGAGGTGCCCCCGGGCCCTCAAACTCCCCAATACCTTAATCTCTAATTATCTGGCTTGCAGTCACTGCCATGTATCCCCTTTTCTTATTTCTCTCTGCTCTGCAAACACAATAGGGGAATGATAGCTGAGTGAGTTGTGCGCCCCCTCCTACACTGCGCCCTGAGGCTGGAGCCTCTCTCGCCTCTGCCTCGGCCCAGCCTGGACTACCATGGCTGCAAACAAACATTTATATCTAGAAAACAACTGCTGGCTACAGACTCAAAGCAGGTAATTTGTTAATGACTTAAAAATTAATTTTTTTGTAACAAATGTTCATGTACCCTTTAAATGCAATATCCTTAAAAATAAAACTAAATAAAATTAATCATTTTATGTCCTTCAACAAAGGCTGCAGCATACAAAAGTAAATGGTTCTGCTACAGCCTTGAGGACAGGCAAGGCCTAACATAAGTACATTTACAATAGCAGATTGTTGTTGAAACCCGTAATGACCAATTAGCAATCTATTTTCTGTGTCTTTGTTATAATCTGAATTGCAGCACAGTAAACATCTTCAGCACAGTGATTCAGATGATACTTTGCATTGTCTTATGAAAAGGTTCCCTATAATCTTATACTTAAAGCACACTTGGAATGAGAGGGATATGGAGGCCGATATATTTATTTCCTTTTCAACAATGCAAATAGATTGGCTGTCCTGCTGAACCTTTGCCTCTAAAACTTTATGCCACAGACCTTCAACAAGTAGGCAGATGTTTCTGACTGAAGTCTGACTGGATTAGCCGCATGCTTGTTTCAGGTGTGTGATTCAGACACTACTGGGCTTGATTCACAAAAGAGTGCTAACTCTTAGCACGGTCGTTTGAGCGAATTTTCGCATTGCGCACAAAACGATAACGGTTTCACATGCAAACGAGAATTTTAGCGTGAAAACGATATCGATAACGGTTTCGCGTGAAAATTCACGATCGTGCGCAATGCGAAAATTCGCTTGAAAACGGCCGTGCTAAGAGTTAGCACTCTTTTGTGAATCAAGCCCTACTGCATTCAACGAGATCAGCAGGACTGCCAGGCAACTGGTATTGTTTAAAAGGAAATACATATGGCAGCCACCATATGCTTCTGATTCCCTTATAAACAATGCCAGTTACCTGGCTGTCATGCTGAGCTTTAGACTTTATTTGTTTTGGAATCACACACCTGTAACAAGCATGCAGCCAGTGGAGTCAGACCAGAGTCAAAGTATCTGATCTGCATGCTAATTCTGGGCCAGTGTCTTAGCTTCCTTGCTGGTTATACCCAACCAGGTTCAGGGAGGAAGAAAAGTTGCTATTAGTGAGAACCCCCCGCCTGGTTCTGGGTCACAGCTTGTAGGGACGTGTTAAGAGTGCACTTCTGAGCTGTAAGAGCCCTCACCTCCTGGGAGACAGCAGCCAATCTTCTTCATTTCCTACCAGGGACCCATCTCTACGGTGACACGACAAACAGCTACTGCAGCATAGAAATAGAGTGCCCCAGGAGGACAGAATGATTATGTACAACGTGTGGCTGGATTCCGTGATGAGTGATCTATGGCTCCACTGCACTCTCTGCATGGGGGGGGGGGGGGGGTTTGAACATACTCTGGCGACCTGGAAGGGGGCGGGGGGACTCTCTTGCTACCTATAACGGGGGAGCACTTTCTGGCTACCTAAATTGGGGGGCACTCTTTGGTTGTCTATATTGGAAGGAGAAATTCTGTGGCTAGCTATACTTGGGGGACCTCTCTGGCAATCTATACTGGGAGAGGTGCGCTCTCTGGTTGCCCATAATGGGGGGAATCTACTCTGCTGGGGTTGCTCTCTGTCTAACTAAACTGGGGCAGGGTGCTCTCTGGCTGCCTATTCTTAGCATTCTGATTCTTTCCAGTGGAAATGTTGCACCACTTTTAGACACTAAAATCTGGAAAGAATAAGCACACTAGTGAGGTTAAAGAGAACCAGAGAGGACGTAAGTAAAGCTATTATACATACATGGGGCTTCCTCCAGCCCCATACGCACGGATCGCTCCCACGCCGCCGTCCACCGCTTCCTGTTTCCGCCGGTACCGGGTCCCGTAGTTTCAGCCAGTCGGCGGCAGCACGCGGCCAATTGTCCGCATCACAGGGGCTCCCTCCATACCCGTACGCGTGCGGCGCCATACTGCGCAGCCGCATGCGTAAGGGTATGGAGGGAGCCCCTGTGCATGCGGACATTTGGCCGCGTTCGCCGGAAGTAACGGGACCCGGTACCGGCGAAAGAGGAAGCGGAGGACGGCGGCGATCCAGGCTTATGGGGCTGGAAGAAGCCCTAGGTATGTATAAAATATTGTTTCATTTTCCCTGTATGGCCGTCTCAGGTTCCCTTTAAAGTATTAGAGGCAGCACAGAAGTCAGGCAACTGGCATTGTTTATTAGAGAATGAAGACAGCAGCCTACGTATTCCTCTCACTTCAGACTTCCTCTAAAATACATCACTATTTATGAAAACACTATGGAATATGATGGCGCAATAATAATAAAAATAATGAATAAAAAATAATAATACATTATCTTCAGGAAACAATCCTAAATGGGGGTCTAACCCCCTTTGCACACTATCCAAAAACAAAATGAATTTGAATTGCTGTATTTGGGGTTTACAATATGAAGGCTGTATGACTCCAAGGAGGATTCATACTATATCCAGTGGCGTAGCTAATGAGCTGTGGGCCCCGGTGCAAGTTTTACATGGGGCCCCCCCAAGCACTCTATACATAACAATTGACTTGGCGCACCAAAACCTGCCAAAGACAACCACAGAGTCAGAGTTGCAAGAAGGAGATGGGGAACAGTGTTTTAAAGGGGAACTGAAGAGAGAGGTATATGGAGGCTGTCATGTTTATTTCCTTTTAATCAATACCAGTTGCCTGGCAGCTCTGCTGGTCTATTTCTCTGCAGTAGTATCTGAATAAAACCAGAAACAAGCATGCAGCTAGTCTTGTCAGATCAGACACTGTACAATGGGTCAGAGCCGACTTTGTGCTCTCAGTAGGCAGATTCACAAACTTCAGAAAGAGAACAAAAGCACTGGGCTCTGAGGAAGCGGGTAAAATCCCATGAAACGGCTGATAGGCGTTCTTTCACTCCCTGTTAGTGCTTTTTCTGTCTGTATGTACCTGCTGGAATAAATTCTGGAAGCATTCAGCTTTGGTGCCCAGTGCTTTTGTTCTCTTTCTGATATCTATAGTATGAAGTTCAAACTGTTGTTTATACCACTGATGGAAGAGACAGGTATGCTTTGAGAGATACTTGGTATTATGCTATCAGAAATATATGGTCGCCCAAAGGTCATACACATTTTCAAATAATCCCAAAATATTAATTCCTCTGCTTCCTTCACTTACGTCACTCTTAAGCAAGTGTCTTCATTGACTATTTGAAAAACCGATAGATTGTCAGCCATAATCCCACAATATATCTTATTACACAGTTAACCCTTCCAGTGCCTGGCTTCTGCTTCCAGGCTTTACAAGGAAACCAGCAGTCTTCCCCAAGTAGCAATAATATTAATAATTACAATAATGACAAGCTGGTCTCTGGGAGAGAGACAGCTGATTAAGCTAAGAGGCCTCATTTCCTGGCTGTAATGATGAATAGATGGCTTCATGTGGCTCGAGGTAATGGTCTCTGGAGCAGGTGAAGGAAGGGGAAAAGGACACGTCGTTATTATGGAATTCTAATGCACAGGAACACGTGCAGTCCAGGCTCCACGCTGAAGTCTGCTGCTGGAGGGATTCATGTATCGCACTTCAAAAATATATATTTTTTTATTCTGTAGTAGTTATGTAGTTGCGACAGGGTCTCTTCCCAAGGAACCTTGAAAATAATTCCTATGCTACAGGAATGTGCCCCAGTACAAGGAAGGAGGAGCCTAAGGGGCATGGTGGGCACAGGAGATGCCAGAAAGAAGTCGAAATTGTAGGAAAGATCAGAAGATGTTTTTGTAACGATCGGTGTCAGCACGCAGAGAGAATCTGATTTTTGGCGATCTGCAGTATCACCAAGAATACAGATATATACCCAATTATTGATGATCTGCAGAATCACCGATAATACAGATATATTACTAACCTCTGGACACCTATATAGTGTGAGTGTTTGGTGCAACAGTAATAACTTTGAGTAAGGACCACCCGAGGAGCAGGTGGTCCTTGGCAGTATGAAAAATAACTCCCTTTGGAAATGCAGCAGCCTGAGACCTCCAAGAGGCGGAGTCTCAGGCTGAATAGCAAGAAAACCCGATGACTAGTGACCCCCGGAAGATGGGCGTCACAAGCAGGTCTGGGGAATAACACAAATGATAATACAATTCCCTAGTCTTGGGTGCGAGGTCCGTGGTCTCAGCACCCTGGAACTAGTCTGTAATATAACACAAATGATAATGCAGTTCCCTAGTCTTGGGTGCGAGGTCCGTAGTCTCAGCACCCTGGAACTAGTCTGGAATATAACACAAAGACAATACAGTTCCCTAGTCTTTGGGTGTGAGGTCCTTGGTCTCTACACCCTGGAACTAGTCTGAATAATAATACAAAGACAATACAAGTAATCTGGCTCAGTGTGAATTCCCAGGTCCTCCTGGTTCTAACACACTGTAGGATCTGACTATGGTCTGAATGCTTCCACGTAAGTGTTCGCAATGGCAGACCACCAGCAACTGGCAAGCAAGCTGTATATATAGTTGCAGGACTCTGCCGCCCCGCCCGAGCCACTCAGCCAACCAGGAGTCCAGCAGGAATCAGCTGATCGTCCTGATCAGCTGATCCATCTCCAGCTGGCATAAAGGTCCTGACTTCTGGCTGCCACGCGCGTAGCTCTCCATCCAGGTGCACTAACAGAGCCAGCCACACCAGACATACACTGCTGCGTGCAAACCGCCGTGTTGGACGCGGAAACAGCCGCCTTGCTGCCAGTACATGCGGCGGCTTTTCCGCGATCTATCATAGTATCAGACGCATGCTGCTGCATACAAACCGCCGCGCTGGACGCGGAGCCAGCCGCCTTGCTGTCAGTACACGTGGTGGCTTTTCCGCGTTTTCTCACAGTACCCCCCACAATCCCCCCCCCCCCCTTTTCGGTCTCACATTCCGATTGATCTCTTACCATCACGGGGAGGGAGGGAGGGAGGGGAGTCCACGTGTACTGCTGGCTTCAACAGAGACACATGGACTGATCTTACACCTCTCATACTGGCTGGGAGATCGACAGCATAGGTGGCAAAACTAACCCTCCTGATCACTGGGAATGGTCCTATGAATGTAGGACCTAGTTTGGTTGATAATCGCTTCGGGGCCCTATGCCGAGAGGACACGTACACCATGTCCCCTGGAGAAAACTCCCACTCTACAGACTTTCTCTTACTAGTCTGATTTTTCAGAGTCTGGGATTTCCTTGACACTGGTAAATTTTGTAATGTACCCGGTGAAGTCTGACAAGATGTTTTACCCCCTAGAATGTCTCGCTGGCACGGGCCCAGACTAGGCATCCAGTCCTCCACCGTCTCCGCAGGTGCCCTGACCACCCTCCGAGGTAGGCCGGTCTCAGGCTTGGCATCTTTAACTACAGCTCCTGCTTTAACCTGCACTACCACTCCTCCAACCCGTATCTTGGTAGCACGAACTGCCACTCTGCCCAACCAATGCTGATGGCAATAGGCTGACCATTCCAGCAGCTGACCTGAAGCCCAGTCAATCTGTGGGGAGTGGAGTTGCAACCAGGGCATACCAAGAACAATGGTGGTGGTTGCCATGGGCATAACCAGGAACTGTAATCTCTCTTCATGTGATGCCCCTAAACAACATGACAACAAGGGGGTTTGAAAAAGAGATTGACTACTCTGCAGCAGCGAGTCATCCACTGCAGTGACCAGAATCTGCTGGTCAAGTGGGGACAAAGGGATCCCCAATCTTTTAACGAAATCGTAATCAATGAGGTTTGTGGCAGAACCGGAGTCCACAACGACTTCTGCCGAACTCGTCTGACCCTCCCATGTAATAGAGCAGGGAAGGAGCAGACGATCATTGTTTAGGGGTAAAGACTGCTCACCTATGGTGTTGACCAACCCCAGACGGCAGCATTCTCCTGGCGCCTTATCACCTTCTAGATTGCATTTTCTTGGCCCTCTGTGACTCTCTTTCTCCTGACTCAACCCTGAACACCCGATTTGCATCGGCTCGTCTGCGGGTGATGGAGACCGAGAAGAGTCGTGTAAGACAGACCTTCTAGCATTCCTACCACGAACCTGTCTCTGGTAGCGCAAACGGCGATCTATCTGTACGGTCAACGAAATTGCCTCGTCTACAGATTTGGGCTCAGGATATCCAATCATCACATCATAAACTGTATCCGACAACCCTGCCAAAAAACAGTCCAACAGTGCAAATGAGTCCCATCTTGCAGATACTGCCCATTTCCTGAACTCAGCTGCATAATTTTCAACCGGATCCTTGCCTTGCCGCAACGTCTTGAGCTTCCGCTCAGCAGTAGAGGCAATGTCCGGATCATCATAAATTATAGCCATAGCTTTAAAAAATTCCTCAACCGAGGCCAAAGCCCCATCCCCTGGCTGAAGATTATATGCCCAGGTCTGGGAATCCCCTGACAACCGAGTCTTAATAAACGTAATTCTCTGTGCCACGGTTCCAGATGAATTAGGCTTCAACTCAAAATATGATAACACTCTATTTCTAAAGTTCTGAAAGTCAGATCTGTGACCAGAAAACCTTTCGGGTACAGGCATACGTATGTCTGTGCTAGGAGGAGATCGCACTGAGTTTATGGCTGATTGAAGTTCCTGATTAGCCCCAAATAGCTGGCTGATCTGGGTCTGTTGGTTCAAAACTACCCCGGAAAGATTGTTTACCGCGGCAGTCAGAACTTCAACATGCCTATACAGTGCGTCCATTTGGTTTGGGTCTGCCATTCTGTAACGATCGGTGTCAGCACGCAGAGAGAATCTGATTATTGGCGATCTGCAGTATCACCAAGAATACAGATATATACCCAATTATTGATGATCTGCAGAATCACCGATAATACAGATATATTACTAACCTCTGGACACCTATATAGTGTGAGTGTTTGGTGCAACAGTAATAACTTTGAGTGAGGACCACCCGAGGAGCAGGTGGTCCTTGGCAGTATGAAAAATACCTCCCTTTGGAAGTGCAGCAGCCTGAGACCTCCAAGAGGCGGAGTCTCAGGCTGAATAGCAAGAAAACCCGTGACTAGTGACCCCTGGAAGATGGGCGTCACAAGCAGGTCTGGGGAATAACACAATTGATAATACAATTCCCTAGTCTTGGGTGCGAGGTCCGTGGTCTCTACACCCTGGATCTAGTCTGAATAATAATACAAAGACAATACAAGTAATCTGGCTCAGTGTGAATTCCCAGGTCCTCCTGGTTCTAACACACTGTAGGATCTGACTATGGTCTGAATGCTTCCACGTAAGTGTTCACAATAGCAGACCACCAGCAACTGGCAAGCAAGCTGTATATATAGTTGCAGGACTCTGCCGCCCCGCCCGAGCCACTCAGCCAACCAGGAGTCCAGCAGGAATCAGCTGATCATCCTGATCAGCTGATCCATCTCCCGCTGGCATAAAGGTCCTGACTTCTGGCGGCCACGCGCGTAGCTCTTCATCCAGGTGCACTAACAGAGCCAGCCACACCAAACACACACTGCTGCGTGCAAACCGCCGTGTTGGACGCGGAAACAGCCGCCTTGCTGCCAGTACATGCGGCGGCTTTTCCGCGATCTATCATAGTATCTGTCACGCTTGGAGGTGTATTCTCCACGGTCAGCACGCGATGCATAAGCTGACGTGAAGGGGGTACACACACCAGCACAAGGAATCAGGATATCCCCAGTTTAGTGGAGGAGAGGACTGACTCCAATAGGAGATTGTGGCGCACAGAGCCGATGCAGATCCGAACAGCCACAAACAATACTTTCGTGAAAACATCTCAGCGCAAAGTAGCGCTGAGCGCATAAACCAGAACTGAGGAGATCAGGACAGGTAGACAGAATGAACGCTTGCTTAACTAGCCACTACTTAGTGACAGCAAGCGTCCACAACAAGACAGACTGGAATGAGGCAGCCAATGCGTTTGCAGCGATGGCGTGCCTCACAAAGACAGGACAGGATAGTCAGGAAATAGCAGGATCAAGATAGATGAACGTAACACAGATAAATATACAATAAGTATGTTTTCCTAGCGTATTACAATTACAGCTATCAATGAAACTATTTGTAACGTCTGACTAACATATGTATATATCGGCAATGAACCGATATATGACATAAGCAGGAACACTGACTAGAACTGGAGCAATACAGGGAACAGGACTCAGAAGGATTCGCTATCTCTTCGCAGAGATGAACGCAATCCACAAACGAGACCAGGAACAGGATAACTAGCTCAACACGGGTGATCACGATACGCGCATCCACCAAAACGTGCTGGAACTGACTAACTGAACACAGGATATAAACAGTTCGTGTACGTATATATCAGCGTCACTGATGTATCAACGTAACACGAATACAAGGAAAATAATAAACGTGCTGGTATGCATATATATGGGCAATGAACCAATATATGATGCAAAACCAGCAAAGTATCTTTAGAACAAGAAACACGGTCTGGGGCTGAGCAACAGCAAGACTAGCTTACACTGAAACTATGATAGCCCAAGGAAACCCTGCAGGAAGCAGATCTTTATACTGAGGTCATCCAATGGGAGCAGACATGCAGATTCCCACACAGGTGAATGATAATCATTTACAAGCTGACAGCAGGGAAAGGCAGACAAAGCTATGCAGCTTGCATGGAAAGAGATCAGAACTGCCTCAGCAGCACTACTACTGCCAGCAATACCTGCTGCAGCAGCGATCATAACAGTACCCCCCCCCCCCCCCCCCTTAAAAGCGGATTCTAGACGCTTTTCAAAACTGAAATTCCCAACAAAACAGTCTGACTGATAATTCATGATGACCGGGACAGCCCGGCAAGACCAAATTCCAGAATCAGGCCCCACAAGACTGGACCCATCAGAACCAGAACCTACAGAACCATGCCCATCAGTACTACAAGCCCCAGTGTGACACCCATCATAACCATGATTTCCAGAAGAAAGCCCTCCGAAACTCCCTGAGCGATACCCACCGCCTTCCAGGAACCGTTCAAAAACGCCAAAGCCTTTGCAATGCCCACCGGGACTGTCTTTACCAACACAAAACCCACTGTTGAACCAGTCCAAGGCACCAGGACAAGTTTTCTCAGAGACCTCCCAGAACACCTTGAAGCTCCAAAGAGATCCCCATAGGTCAGAACGCCCCTTAGGCTCACATGGAGAACTATCAAGAACCCCTATGGAACCTAGGGCAATTCCCGAGTCAGGGCCACAAGGACAAACATCAAGATCAGGGCTTTCAGGGACCAGAACCATCTCTGGGCATGCAGGCAGACCGGCAACATCAGAACATGTTCCCACTAAGGAAGCATCAGAGCACGCTAACACCTTAGACACACTTGGGCACTCTGGCACAAAGAACATCTGGGCACACTGGCACAAGAGAAACCTCTGGGCATGTCAAGGAACTGTGAGCCTCAGGGTCAGCCAAGACAGGACCAAAACCAGGACTGGCCAAAAAAAAATCATCATGACTAGACTTCGCAACTACTGGACTTTTACACGAAAATGCAGGATCAGACTTAGATGTCGCTGATTCCAGCAAAGTCAGTAACAAATCAGATTCAGGGGCACTAACAAGACAGGACAAATCTTCTGATGTATGCACTGAACCAGATAGGGACTCCACAACTACCTCTGGACTGGACAGAGACTCATCTAATACACTGGATTGGAGCTCATGAGGCGCTGCAGAACAAGTCAGTATTGCAGCAGCCCCCACTGGACTAGGCAAAACTGAGGAATTCCCTGGACAGGAAGGGGACTCTGGAACCTCTGCCACAGCGGCCAGAGAACCAGAATCTTTCAGGATACAGGGCTGGGTTTCAGGAACACTCATTAGACCGGACTGAAATTCTGAGATTTCTATTATTTTGACCAGAGAATCAGAATTATCCATGTTACAGGGCAAGACTTTTGAAACATTCAGAGGACAGGGCTGGAGTTCCTCGGCTGTTACAACACTGGAGAGGGACTCAACAACATTGGTTAAATCAGACTGTGTACAGGGCAAGGTATCTAACACACTTGCTGTCGAGGACAATATTTCAATGGCTTCTGCTTCGCTGGGCAGAAATTCATCAAGTTTTATTAGAGCAGACTGTAATTCCAAAACAGCTGCTAGACAAGTGAATATTACTGCAACACCAACTGAGGTAAGCAGTGCCTCAGACTCCTCTGCTAGAGGGTTTGAAGTATCCAAAGTACTGGGTGAAGCATAAGACTCTGCGACCACAGCTTCACTGGACAGGATCACTGAACAGTCCATATTGCAGGGCAAAACCATGGAAGCACCTGCTGGACAGCATAATGATTCTGTGACCTGAGTTTCATTGGAGAGATCTACTGCACAATTCATGGTACAGGGCAAATTTACTGGAACATTTTCTGAACACGGTAATAATTCTGCGATTTCGGATTCACATAGCAGACGCTCGGTGAGTTATTCACGAAACTAGAGTGAGGTGTAGAAACAGGAAGATCAAAACACAATGTTTGCGCATCTGAATCACCATTCAATTGTGAAATTGGAAAATTCAGATGCTGGGGTTCTGAGGTTTCTGGACAGGATTGCTGGGACTCGGAAACTGATGTAGTGCATCTATTGGCATCTGCTGGATCAGACAGGAGTTGAACTTTATTAACACAGGTAATTTCTGCAGAAGTGTTTGCAGAGACAGGCAAGATTTTTCTGGTGTCTGTTTCACTGAACAAAGACTCATGAGTACTGGCTAGGCTGGACTCAGAAGTCAGCAGGACCTCTGGATTCTCTGCTGAGAAATTTGTGCAGGGCAAAGTTAAGAAAGTATCAGTGGCTTCTGTTTTACTGGGAAGTAACACTGAGTTATCCATGGTACAGGGTGGAGTTACAGGAACATTCACAAGACATGGCAGGGACTCAGTAACTGGAGAAGTGGGACAGTCTCCAATTGACAGTGTGTCTTCCCTGGTATCAACTGATTGAATCACATAAAAATCGTCCAAAATCATTTTCCACACATCGATCAATGGAGCCACAAAGTCATACCCACACACACCAGTTTTTATTAGGTTATAGGCAGAGTTAATGCATGCATTCAATACTAATTCACTTTTTGCACTGTAAAATTGACAAAATGAACTTGAATCATTCTTCCATTCATTGACCAGAGCTTCCATCTCTCCTTTCTCAAATGGAGGATTCCAAGCATACTTAACAGGCAGATCACAGTTTGCAAATGTGGTTATGGCAGAAACATGCATTGGATTATTTAGCAGGCGATTGGCAGATTTCTTATTCCTAAGGATCTCCAATACCTGTAGCAAGTGTTGGACTGTAGTGTATGCAAATTTTTCTTGCTGCACGAATAGATTGATTTGTTCAATACTCTGTAATATATCCTCATAATCATACTCAGATAATTCTTTTAAACAAAAATCTTTATTTTCCCTAGCCAGTGATGAAAGTTCATTAGTAGTTTCATAAGTCCATTTAACTCCCCTGAAAGACAATTGCATTTCATTATCTGTTAATGGCAGAATCTCATTGCAGGTCTGATGCGCAGTCGCTAAAGATAACGATTCTGCAGATTGGACACGTTTCTTAGAACGTTTGCGTTTTGCCTTTGACCTTGCTGTTTTTGGTGATTTATTCAAAGCTGCAGGAAAATTATCAGTAACACTTTCTGCTTGCTGATCATTTTTGCAAGCAATTGAAGGAGCAGCTGATTGGCCTGCTGCCAGGAGTTCATTAAGAGGAAAAGGCAATGGATCTATGCGCAACCAATTGTGAATTACAAAAGCTATAAATTGCAAAGGACTTTGTCTAAACTGAGTGTGATCTAAGACATCAATTGCCCAATCAAAAAGTTTGCCCTTAAAAAGAGCACAAACGATCCAATCAGACCAGGTAGAAATTGCAGAAGCCCGAAAGTCGGGATTGGCCAGAACTTTAACCAATTCTGATATAAATTTGTCTGTAACTTCAGGACCAAGCTTTTCAAATTTTTTAAAGGAGCAGGACCCCTGACAAACAGTGTCATAATTTCTGGAAATCCCCCCCACAATAGGGATTGGTAATGGGGCTATCATCATGTCACGCTTGGAGGTGTATTCTCCACGGTCAGCACGCGATGCATAAGCTGACGTGAAGGGGGTACACACACCAGCACAAGGAATCAGGATATCCCCAGTTTAGTGGAGGAGAGGACTGACTCCAATAGGAGATTGTGGCGCACAGAGCCGATGCAGATCCGAACAGCCACAAACAATACTTTTGTGAAAACGTCTCAGCGCAAAGTAGCGCTGAGCGCATAAACCAGAACTGAGGAGATCAGGACAGGTAGACAGAATGAACGCTTGTTTAACTAGCCACTACTTAGTGACAGCAAGCGTCCACAACAAGACAGACTGGAATGAGGCAGCCAATGCGTTTGCAGCGATGGCGTGCCTCACAAAGACAGGACAGGATAGTCAGGAAATAGCAGGATCAAGATAGATGAACGTAACACAGATAAATATACAATAAGTATGTTTTCCTAGCGTATTACAATTACAGCTATCAATGAAACTATTTGTAACGTCTGACTAACATATGTATATATCGGCAATGAACCGATATATGACATAAGCAGGAACACTGACTAGAACTGGAGCAATACAGGGAACAGGACTCAGAAGGATTCGCTATCTCTTCGCAGAGATGAACGCAATCCACAAACGGAAACAGGACAGGATTCAGAAGGATTCGCTATCTCTTCGCAGAGATGAACGCAATCCACAAACGAGACCAGGAACAGGATAACTAGCTCAACACGGGTGATCACGATACGCGCATCCACCAAAACGTGCTGGAACTGACTAACTGAACACAGGATATAAACAGTTCGTGTACGTATATATCAGCGTCACTGATGTATCAACGTAACACAAATACAAGGAAAATAATAAACGTGCTGGTATGCATATATATGGGCAATGAACCAATATATGATGCAAAACCAGCAAAGTATCTTTAGAACAAGAAACACGGTCTGGGGCTGAGCAACAGCAAGACTAGCTTACACTGAAACTATGATAGCCCAAGGAAACCCTGCAGGAAGCAGATCTTTATACTGAGGTCATCCAATGGGAGCAGACATGCAGATTCCCACACAGGTGAATGATAATCAGTCACAAGCTGACAGCAGGGAAAGGCAGACAAAGCTATGCAGCTTGCATGGAAAGAGATCAGAACTGCCTCAGCAGCACTACTACTGCCAGCAATACCTGCTGCAGCAGCGATCATAACAGTATCAGACGCATGCTGCTGCATACAAAGCGCTGCGCTGGACGCGGAGCCAGCCGCCTTGCTGTCAGTACACGCGGCGGCTTTTCCGCGTTTTCTCACAGTTTTTAGCCAAGATGGCCAGAAGAAGACAAGATGAAGGAGGTTTCTGCTCTGAAGCTTTTGTCAAACTCTGGACGGCAGGCCAAATACAGCCTGCAGTGCCATCAAATTTTGCCTGCAAGTGGTTTCCTACTTTGCATTATATTTATCCCATGAGCACTTGAGTACTAAACCTATATGGCTATGCACTGAAATTATGACGCTATAGGAAGCTGCATGGTGAAGGGACAAGAGCTACTAGACGCCAGGGAACTGTATGGAGAGGGGTACTAGACACCAGGGAACTGTATAGGGGAGGGAGGACCACTAGACACCATAGACACCAGAAACCTATATAGGGGAGAGTGGCCACTAGACACCAGGGAGCCGTATAGGGGAGGGAGGGGGCCACTAGACACCAGGGAGCCGTATAGGGGAGGGAGGGGGCCACTAGACACCAGAGAACTGAATAAGGAAGGGGGGAGGCGGGCATTAGATTCCAGAGAACTGTAAAAGGTGTGATGTGGAAACTAGGCATTGAGGTTGGCCCGGTTGGCTACATTTTCCATAATTTCGAATAGTTACCATTAGCTAATACCCCTTTAAAAACGCTGCATTAGTCAGTGTCATTTTGCAGTTCTGCTGGCCTTCGGGTAGCAGTGGTTCAATAAATCCAAGTCATTAACTCCTGTTGTCAACACAGGGAATGCAACCATGCTGCCTTTCTGCAGGAACATGCAAGAGATAACAAATACTGTATATAGCAATATTTTCAAATATTATTTTATTTATAAAGCGCTAACATATTACGCAGCGCTGGACAAAAATACATACAATGCAGTTGATTCATTACCGTTTACTGTGCTAAGCAGCGTGGGTTAAATCGGTAAGCACACGCTACCGTCAGCATAGAGCGCACTCCTAAGCTATGCACGCTCCTTTGCAGATGGTATGTGTCACGGATGAACTGTGAGAAAACGTGAATGCAGTCGCTTTTCTACATTGATTGCTCATCACAGCTAATCCAGATTGCATGGCTAGGAGTAGCAGAGCACGAGATCTGTCTAGTCAAATTAGATAAAAGCTTCTATTCTGGGATGACAGAGTGTTTGTTCTTTAATTACCCGGAACAAAAGAGTATTCCTCCATCAAGCAGCTCACACATAAGGCTCGTATACACGCTTGATTTCCTGGAACGACTGGTCCGTCAGACCCTCCCGCTGGGTGGGCATTCCAGCGACAGTACAGCGTGTGTACAGTCTGTCTGCAGACTGATAAGGCTGTTTCTGAGCGATCCGCTGCCCCTTATCAGTCTGCCTGACAGACTGTACACACGCTGTACTGTCGCTGGAACGCCCGCCCAGCGGGAGGGTCTGACGGACCCGTCGTTCCAGAAAATCAAGCGTGTGTACGAGTCTTTAGGTGTGAACCACCAGCCTGAAAAGCACCATTTGGCTCCACTGCTGCTAGGGAAGCCCTAAAGCACCCCAGGTGGCAGACAAAGAGGAGACAGCCCTAGCCATATTCATAATGGCCAAAAACTGAGAAATAAAGATTTTTTTCCATTTCTTTCCTAATATTCCTGTTGACATCAAAGGGGTTTGGAACAGCACCCATGCAAGGAGAGGATGGTGTGCCCAAGTCAACAGCGTTCCACACCACTGGAGCTGTCACATAGAAAGTCCACTTGAACAGGCACCACCAATGTAAATTTATATTCTCTTTATTTTCATAAAGTTAAAAGCAGTTGAACAACGACAGACCGCTGTTTCGAGCTATCATGCTCTTTGTCAAGTTGTAATGACTGCAATACATACATCTGCGTTTCATCACACAATATATAGTGTAGACAAACCAATCAGTAGTTAGCATTTCAAATCCTCTAATGAGAAGACACACAAGATGTGGTGGACCTGATGGGGAACTGTGTAAGAATCCCAAAGTCCCACCCCTTTAATAAAAACAATCACAAATCTTCCTAAAAACAACCCTTCCCAATCCCCAAAATATACACAAATATCTGTCACAAACCACCTCTCCTACCTCACTGGATCCATGGAGTCCCAACGCTGTACCGTGGCCATATGGACTCCACGGTACAGCGTGGGGACTCCATGGATCCAGTGAGGTAGGAGAGGTGGTTTGTGGCAGATATTTGTGTATATTTTGGGGATTGGGAAGGGTTGTTTTTAGGAAGATTTGTGATTGTTTTTATTAAAGGGGTGGGACTTTGGGAGTCTTACACAGTTCCCCATCAGGTCCACCGATCTTGTGTGTCTTCTCATTGGAGGATTTGAAATGCTGAATACTGATTGGTTTGTCTACACTATATATTGTGTGATGAAACGCAGATGTATGTATTGCAGTCATTACAACTTGACAAAGAGCATGATAGCTCGAAACAGCGGTCTGTCGTTGTTCAACTGCTTTTAACTTTATGAAAATAAAGAGACTATACATTTACATTGGTGGTGCCTGTTCCAGTGGACTTTTTAATATTCCTGTTAAAATGTATTTAGAATAAAATAATTCCTAGCAAAATGTATCACCCAAAGAAAGCTTAATTGGTGGCGGAAAAAAACAAGATACAGACCAATTCATTGTGCTGAGTAGTGATAAAGTTATTGGAAAATGAATGGGAGGTAAAAGTTGCTCAGATGCAAAAATTAAACAACCCTTCGGGCTTAAGTGGTTAAAATGGAAAATCCTAAGAAGGATTCTCTCTTTTTTTACTATAGAAAAATCCCTAAAATCAAAATCACTAAAATCAAAAATCACTAAAATCAAAATGTGGACTTACATAACATATGTATTGCACATACATATGTTATGTAAGTAAAGCAAGTATTTGTCTACTTACATATGTGTTTTTTTCTGAAATAGTATGGCTGACAGGTCCTCTTTAAGTATTCCTTTTCTTGTTTTTTTTCTTGTTCCCCCCCCCCCCCTTTTATCGTCTACTGTGGCTACCGTCTTCACATTTATTACTCATAATAATGTTCTGTATATATGAATTATTTATATTGCATTTAAAATAAAACGACTTACGGTTATTTTTACAGCTACATACCTGGTTTGAGCACCGCAGAACGAATCCTAGCCTTTCCAAAGATTTGCTACCTGCAGTATTGTATTGTTTCAGTAATAATAGATTGTTAACCCTTTCTTCTTAGCTCAGACTAGCTAACGAGGTCCTCTTTTTCCCAAATAAAAAGGGGTGGTGGCAGCCTTGTAACGAAATTGTGTGTATTAAAGTGTTTCTGTTGCTTGCACGTTCCTTCCTGACCTGACAATTTGCCCAGTTCCAGCAGTTTCAGTGCAACAATTGCATTCATGAGATTGCATGGTTTCTGGGTTGGGTGGAATTGAGCAGTCTGGCCAGTAGGGGGCATGTGACAGTATGTAGACTAGAGTGACCGCGATACTTTACTAGCACAGTCGCTACTACGTTAATTAATGTAGTATCGGATGCGGTAGTAAAGTATGGCAGTCAGCACTTACCGGTCGATACCATCACACGACATTTTGAAAAAGTGTACGTAGCGTCAATGATTGTGCGTAGCTTAGAGCGCACAATACGCTGACAGTAACGTGTGATCTCTGATTTAACCCACGCGGTTTAGCAGGGTGAACTGTATTGAAGCAACCCCAATGATACAAAGGATGACAGCTATAACAAGGTTATACAACATAGGACAAAGCTTTACAAGGCAAATAGAGTATAAAATACATGATCATGCAATTTTGGGCTGGTTAGGTAGTACCAGTAATACAAGCACGAGGTGGTCATAGAAAATGAGCACACGATCATGTAGAATACACTAGGGAAGGGAGGACCCTGCCAAAGGCTTACAATCTAAGGGGAGAAGTATAGCAATATTTTCATATAATGTTCTATGTATAACCACACTGACTGTATATGAGACCACATAGCTTTACATGCCTTTGAGGAGAGCAATCAACTGCAACGCCTGAATCCTATAGCGCTTTCTTCCTAACTTTTTGTATTGATCTGTGTGCTCATGTGGAGCTGGGCCTCAGTGTGCCTCTGCTCCACTTTCATCTTCATACCATATCTCTCCGACAGTTTATTAGATTTTGCTATCAAACAACTTATTCACAAATCAATTTTCTTGAGTCTTTTCAAAGTGGTTGGCGATATTTGGCTGCTGACTTTTAGATGCAGCCATCTGCTGGCAGATTACCAACAGGTTCTCTTAAAGACTGCCTGTCACCAGATTAGTCGTACAAGGCTTTTTGTAGGGTTTGCCATCTTTTGCCGTGGCTCAGACTTTCAGCGAGTATAAAACAAAACAGGGTAAGAGGAAGGAAAAAAACTGTGGCCCGAACAATTTAACAATTTGACTATATTTCTAAGCATTACAGCCCCAACACAGCCCGATTTTCTAAAGTAAACATTACATTATACCCCCACTCAAATCCTAACGCCAAGAAAAATGATACTTTAGATTTTGGATTGTTATCTAAATGGGTTGTTTGAGTGTAATCTCTCCAAAATTATATATTTTTTCTCTTTTTTATTTTTTGGAGGAGGAGGGGGGTTTGACTGTGCCTAATTATATTGTCTGATGGGACCCTCTGATGAATTATATTAGGGGGTGCTGTTCAAAAGTATGTTTTTTGGTGAGTCGCTGCCTAATTGTTTTGGGGGATAGCATACCTAATTATGTTGTTATATTGTTTGAAAGAACCCTCTGCTTGATTATGTTGTTTTGGGGACACTTAACCTCCTTATGTTATTTGATGGGAATAATTGGCTCAGTTATGTTTTGGGGGGAACTATTTCTAGATTTCCTATTATCAGATGTTTAGCTGTTCTACCACTTTGCACTGCAGATTGAAGTACAGATTGACAAGGTATGAGCAGAAGTCCTCCAATATTGACCCCACCGCAGGCCCTATTAAAGCAGTTAGAACAGCTCTCATGTAATGCAGCCAGGGTGGGTGCTAAAGGCCCAGAGGCAGCTGCCATGATGCCACCCCCCCCCCCCCCCACACCTCCACCAACCAGGGGCCACTGCAAAATTTTTGTCAGTGCAGCAACTCACCTGTCTTGGCTGGGGCGCTCCTTCATTAGTCCATGTCCCTTCTTCATCCCAGCTGGCCACATCTCATCTGTTTACCCCTCAGTCCTACCCCACTCTCCTGCTGGCATTGCTCATTCAAGGAACAGATGTTCCTTGTTAATGTACAGATGCTAATTTTCTCAGATATTGATTAGGAATGCCCTAGATTTGAATAAGATCTTATGTTTATATTGAATCGTATATCTAGTGCAGGGGTAGGGAACCTATGGCTCAGGAGCCAGATGTGGCTCTTCTGATGGCTGCATCTGGCTCACATACAAATAAGTAGGGGTTGGTTCACTAAGCTACATTGCTCAAGCAGCGCAGCTTAGTGTGGCAGCGTAAGTAAAATTTTTAAAGTAGGCTCGCTACTGCTGGAGCATGCACTACTAACTTACTCACGCTACCCCAAAACGAACGGCTGCTTTCATTGTCCCACTCTGGACCCTGTCAGGTCCAGTGGCTTTGTATGACGAGATCCTTGCACTTTGATTGGCCCAATAGGCTGTCTGTCACTTGACAGGCAGCCTATTGGGCCAAAGTGCGGGGATCACGTCCTACAAAGTGAATCAACCCTCAAGTCAGGTAGCTAATTGTACAAGCTGTTAGTCGGTATTTCTCCTGTCTGGCTCTCGGGGAAATTGCTAATGTTGCTGAAACCGAAGAGAAGCTAAAGATGTGTCTGACACTTCCGTTGCCCGGCGGATCAACTGTATACACATCACCATGGCAACAAGGACATGAGCCCTCTGCTGCGCATGCGCACGGTCCCAGTTTGAAACATATCGTATGGCTCTCACAGAATTACATTTTAAAATATATGGCGTTTATGGCTCTCTCAGCCAAACAGGTTCCTGACCCCTGATCTAGTGCATTAACAACAATTTACTGTGTACCTAGCTTTAGTGATGAAGCTTCAATGAACCTGTGTCTGACTTATTATATACAATTCCTCTTTATGATTGCTCCATGTCTGACTTCAGTATAATTTTTCTTTGCTCTGAAACTGCTTTTCCCCCTCATGTACATGAAGTGAGAATAGTAGGGCAGGATGCTGACTGTGCTGTCTGGATGAGTTGCCTACAGCCACATAAATAATAGGACTGGCTGGACAGAATTACAAATCTTTTGGCATCAGTTCGAACAACACTTTGCGGCGTGTGGTGATAATGACCATCACGGCAGATTGGATCTTTAAGATCCCCAAAGACTCCTGCGCAAAGTGACACGATTGCTTTCACTCTCGTTTGCGCCCGTCGTGTGTCATCGTGTACCTTGACTTTGCCTGTGGGCAGGAAGATGGATCAGGGAACCTTGTTCATCGGGAGGCGTTGCTGTGAGGTTCCCAATCTATCCTTAGATGAGTATTCAGTTAACTACGATAATTTATATTCTTGTAATTTATCTGCATATTTAGCCTTTTATCTCAAATTCAACATTTCACTTTAACCCTCCTGGCAGTGTATTAACATCCGCCAGGGGGCAGTGCAGCAGTTTTTTTTCAATTTTTTTTTAAAAATCATGTTTTTTTTTTAAATCATCCTCCCACCCGCTTCAATCAGGAAATCCCGTTCAAAGAACGGGATTTCCTGGAGGGCTTCCCCCGTCACCGAAAAGGGAGTCCCTCCAAAGGGAGTCCCGTTCCACCCCTCAGCGCTGCCTGGCACTGATTGGCCAGGCAGCGCACGGGGTCTGGGGGGGGGGGGGGGGGGGGGGGGGGCGCGGTGAGCGGCGGCTAATCGGTGCCAAGCGGCGGCGATCGAAGTGCACACGCAGCTAGCAAAGTGCAAATTACGCAAATTGGCCCAGCAGGGCCTGAGACATCCTCCTGCGCGGCATAGCCCGAGCTCAGCTCGGGCTTACTGCCAGGAAGGTTAAAGGGGACCTGAGATTTAAGAATATAAAAGTTTTATTTATACCTGGGGTTTCCTCCAGCCCCCTCTGCACCAATCACTCCCATGTCACCCTCCTCCACCTCCTTGTTTGCCCGGTAGAAGCCCTGTTAGCTTGGCCAGTCGGGGCGTACTGCACATGCGCAGCCCGGCCACGTGCGTGTGCCCCGCCGTTCTCCTGTAGCTGGGAGTGCTCTGTGCCTAGGCAGTACTACTGTGCAGATGTAGAATGCTCCCGACCATGGGAGTGAGATGGGGGGTGTGGGCGGACTGCGCCCGCCTTCACCGACTGGCTCCAACTGGCCAAGTTAATGGGGCTTCTACTGGGCAAACGAGGAGGTGCAGGAGGATGGTGTGGTGGGAGCGATCAGTGTGGAGGGGGCTGTAGGAAGCTCCAGGTATGTATAAAAGTTTTATATTCTTAGATTTGTTACAATTATAAAAAGGCAAGGAGTTTGTATGTTCTCCACATGCCTGTGTGGGTTTCCTCCGGGCAATCTAGTTTCCTCCCACATCCCAAAACCATACAGATAAGTTAATTGGCTTCCCCCTAAATTGGCCCTAGACTACAATACATACACTACAAGATACATACATAGACATAGGACTCTGGTAGGGATTAGATTGTGCGCTCCTTTGAGGGACAGTTAGTGACTAGACTATATTCTCTGTACAGCGCTGCGGAAGATGTCGGTGCTATATAAATACTAAATAATAATAATGTGTGCATCAGTACTGCAAGGTATTTATAAGAGATTGGAACTGAAAACATTCAGTTATCTTGATGTTATTGTAACATGAATTAACAGTGTTAGATTATTAATGCTGGCGGACTGAAGCCTGCTTTAGCTCAGTGTGTGATTTGTACCGTGATGATGACAAGTCCTGCCCTGCTGCTCCAGCGGTATTTAGATGTGCTTGGAATACCCTTGAGATATATCAGACAAGAGGAAAACAAGGAGATAGGAGTGCGGCAGACAAAACATGAAGCGGAGGAGAATCACCCTCACAACATGCTAGTGCAGCTAGCAAGGTCCTTCTTCTACTGCCAGCTTAGGTCGTCCAATTTAAAGGGAGAGTCAACTATCATCTTTTAGTATCCGCTCAGAGGGGAACTTTAGCAAAACTACTTTAAACTAACAGCACACGTTAAGAAAAGAGAGTTAAAGCCTCCATCTATTACCCCTTTGTTGAAAATCAAGCTTAAAGTGAACCTCCAGACTAAAAAGCTACTCCGCCAGCATTGAAAGGACTTGGTGTAACAGTTTCAAAGCATCAGAACTTTGTTTTTCTTACTCAAGCCTCATTTTTAGCTGCACAGAAGAAAACTGCCCAGGCACTTTTCCCCTGATGCAGTGCAAAGCATGATGGGATTTCTGATGTTGTTGATCTCATTCTGCTGTTTTGGCGCAAATTTTTTTTTTCCATTTTGAATTTAAGATTTGAAGCCTAGTGCACGCAGCTGGGAGGGGTGATCAGGACGCAGGACAGTTGGAATTGTGTCTCATGCTCTCTGTCACCTTCTTTCAACCAAAAAGATGGCTGCCCCCATAAAATCACAAAAATGTGCCTGTTCTTTTAAAACAGGGTGAGTAAGAGATTATATTATCTATCTATTTTAATTAACATAACTATGTATGTAACAGTATGTTTGTTTAGGCTGAAGTTCTTCTTTAATTACCCTTTTAAAGACACAAGACGAGGTTAAAGCACACCTGAACGGAGAGGAATATGAACAGGGACATATTTATTTCCTTTTAAACAATGCAAGTTACCTGGCTGTCCTGTTGATCCTCTGCCTCTAAAATGTTCAGCCATAGACCCTGAACAAGCATGCCAATTAGGTTTTCCTGACTAAAGACTGACTGGATTGCTTGTTTCAGGTGAGTGATTCAGATACTACTGCAGCCAAAGAGATCAGCAAGACTGCCAGGCAACTGCCATTGTTTAAAAGGAAATACATATGACAGCCTTCATTCCCTCTCAGTTCAGGTGTACTTTAAGAGCACACTTGAAGAGGATAATGTGAGAGTTATGACATAGGACATGTCCCACATTTGTACACCTGTCCCCTCTCTTCTTCCAGAGACAACTGTACATTTTGAAATTCCCTTCCCTTTTTTATTCCAGTTTCAACCGCTTCTGGGGCATGTCGTGAGAGGAACTCCCCCCCCCCCCCCCCCATATATAGAAATACAGAAAACAATACATTGAATCGACATTTGATTGTTCTGTGGCCCAAATTCAGACGAATGATCTCATACCTGGCATGTGACAATAGATGCTAGATTCTAATTACAGTACATGATGTTGTAGGTTCCCGCTAGTGTTTCTGTTCATGAAAATGCTAAATGTATCCCAAATGTGGAAAATTTGGTTCTGAAAAGCTAAAACCAAACATCTGTTATGTGCACAAAACCCAGTGCACAGAATGTGCAAAAAGCTGTACAATATGTGCAATTATATGTGTATCAAGGTACATCACGGTAATTATGTGTATATAATTACACACATGGCTCTTTAAAATCCATGGGGGTCCATTTTCATTGCTAAATTAGGGCCTGTACACACTGCTGCACTTGCGCGTGCGTTTTTAAAATCACAAGGTCTTTTGAAAAATAATGAAAATCGTGATGACCTGTACACACTGGTGCGATGCATTTTTAGAAAAACTCTATCACAGTGCCTGCTGCACTATTTTAAGCGAAGCGCTTAAAAAAATGCATGAAAAAACGCAATGCAATGTGATTCCATTGCGTCTTTCAGAAGTCAGTATCCCAGAAGACTGCAATTTCCTGATTCCTGTTGAAATGTAAACTAGAAAAAAAAACAAAGGACTCTTTAGCCAATCAGCAATTACAAGAAAAACGCGAACGCATCAAAAACGCAGGCAAAACATACGATGCATTTTTAAAACTACATGCACTTGTGATTTTAAAAACGCATGCGCTTGCGATTTTTCTTGCGTTTTTCAGTGTGTACAGGACCTTAAACTAGAGCATGGATGATACAACTCTGGAAAGAATAAGAAACCACGGCAAAAATGGTCAGTTTCTCAGGTTTTGTCTTTTGTAGGTGCAAATATTGAGCTGAACAGCTTTGAATTTTTTTAAGAATAAACATACATATATCCAGGCACATCGCCTCTAGTTAGGACATTAAATAAATTATTAGGGAAAGGGAGGTGCTGAAGGGGGTGTGGCTAGAAACAGCAAAAATCAATTAACCCTTCTCACACTCACTAACTAGAGGCGATGTGCCTGGATATATGTATGTTTATTCTTATCATTGACCCCTGTGGCTAGGGTCCAATTCGGTGCACTCCCCCCCCCTTCCCCTGTATGTTTATTCTTATCATTGACCCCTGTGGCTAGGGTCCAATTCGGTGCACTCCCCCCCCCCTTCCCCTGTATGTTTGTCAGCATGCAGACAGCTTATGCTGGTGTATGCGCATGGTGCACATGGACACATAACGTTAGCTCCCTTGTGCGATTGGTAAGATGCACTGTCTTTCCCAGGAGAGGAAGTTAGGATGTGTGCTCCTAATCCATTAATAGGTTTGATGCAATGAATGTGTTTGCATGTCTGCACTATGCATGTTACAGGGCCAGAGTTAGGACACCTATGTTTACCTGGGTACTTCTACGCAGTATAGGTGACTAAGCATAAGAATGCATTCTTCTGTGAACTAAAACCCTGGCTTTTAATTTAGCTGTAGGGATAACAGTTGTGCCTGGATGAGTAAATCTGTGAATGCATTTGTTTGAACATTTGCATGTGAGTGTGAGAAGGGTTAATTGATTTTTGCTGTTTCTAGCCACACCCCCTTCAGCACCTCCCTTTCCCTAATAATTTATTTAATGTCCTAACTAGAGGCGATGTGCCTGGATATATGTATGTTCATTCTTATCATTGACCCCTGTGGCTAGGGTCCAATTTGGTGCACTCCCCCCCCCCCTTCCCCTGTATGTTTGTCAGCATGCAGACAGCTTATGCTGGTGTATGCGCATGGTGCACATGGACACATAACGTTAGCTCCCTTGTGCGATTGGTAAGATGCACTGTCTTTCCCAGGAGAGGAAGTTAGGATGTGTGCTCCTAATCCATTAATAGGTTTGATGCAATGAATGTGTTTGCATGTCTGCACTATGCATGTTACAGGGCCAGAGTTAGGACACCTATGTTTACCTGGGTACTTCTACGCAGTATAGGTGACTAAGCATAAGAATGCATTCTTCTGTGAACTAAAACCCTGGCTTTTAATTTAGCTGTAGGGATAACAGTTGTGCCTGGATGAGTAAATCTGTGAATGCATTTGTTTGAACATTTGCATGTGAGTGTGAGAAGGGTTAATTGATTTTTGAATTTTTTTAAGGCTGACTATATTTCTCCTAATTTCAAAATAAAAATATTGTTGTTTAGAGAATTATTTTAAAGGAAATGGCAATAAATCAAAATTAGAGAAATGCAGTGTTTGTAGAACTTGAATCATTTAAAGAAAATAAACCCTGTTTGCTCTTAAACAAAATGGCAATAATGTTTTGATGTAACCACTTAACGACCACCTAACGCCGATAGGCGGCGGCAGGTTGTAAGTGATTTTACATTTCCATGTCAGTTCACGGAGGGTGTCTCCGTGCACAGCCTGCAAGCCTCCGATCGCGGCTCGCAGGCTAAATGTAAACACGCGGGGAAGAAATCCCCGCTGTTTACATCATACGGCGCTGCTGCGCAGCAGCGCCGTAAAGGAGATTGGCGATCCCCGGCCTCCGATTGGCCGGGGATCGCCGGCATCTGATAGGCTGAAGCCTATCAGAGGCGGCGCAGGACGGATCGCCGTCCTGTGCCGCCCACAGTAAGGAGGGGAGGGAGGAGCCCCCTCACGCTCGGCCACACAGAGCGGCGACGATCAGACCAGACCCCCCCAGCAGGACATCACCCTAGTGGGGAAAAAAGGGGGGGGAAGTCTGATCGCCCTGCAGTAATCCTGATCTGTGCTGTGGGCTGGAGAGCCCACGCAGCACAAATCATCAAAACATAGCCCGTTCCTTAAGTGGTTAATTAAAGGGAACCTAAACCAAGCAAAAGAAAAAAAGAGTTTTGCTTACCTGGGGCTTCTACCAGTCCCCTGCAGCCGTCCTGTGCCCCCACAGATCCTCAACGAATCTCCATTCTCGCGCCGCAGCTTAGTTTCTCAGTCAGCAAAAACGAAACTAAGCTGCAGCCGGAGAACGGAGGATCGTAGAGGACCGCTGCGGGCACAGGAAGGCTGCAGGGGGCTGGTAGAGACCCCAGGTTAGTGAAGCTCTTTTTCTTTCATTTGGTTTAGGTTCCCTTTAAAGAGGAACTTCATCCCTATCAGTAGCTGATTCTCTCTTTCCCACATGAAATCTTTACCATTTCTCAAATAGGTCATTGGGGTTGTGGCTGATATTGTGGTGAAACCCCTCCCCACAGTGTGATTTCAGGGCCACAACCCTGACAATTTGCTGTCTGTAAACCTTGTTGCATTGTGGGAAATAACAGTGGTTTGAAACTGCCAAGCAAGCAGTATCTCCTTCTGTCAATAGAGCTCTAAGTAAACAAACCTTTGACAGAGATCACCTAACAGGGCTAAAGATGCATCAGTAGAAGGAAACACACTTGGCACCCAAGCTGTATGCTTTAGATTTGCCCTCTGCCATTATCTATTGATGCCTTTATTGTCTGTTATGTACCTGTTGGAAAAAAATGTAAAACATACAGCTTGGGTGCCCAGTGTTTTTCCTTCTACTGCTGCATTGTGAATTCTACTACTGTGAGCACCAAGGTGGTCTTTGGACCCAAGGTACAGTGCCAGACATTCTCTGAACTCTTTCTTTCTTTGATTTATATCAGGACTAAAGATGTTGCCCAACTGTGATAAATTTCAGAAAGTACATCAGGGTGAGGAAAGATTTTTCAATGGGCAAACACTGAGTTATTTATTTAAAAATGAATATTGTAAAAAATAAAAATAAGCAATTGCATCCTTTTCACTATAGCTCCTCTTTAAAGCAAACCTAAACTGAAAAATAAACTCAAAATAAACATGCACACATCATACTTGCCTCTTGCATAGTCTGCTCATCAATCTCTTTCTTCTCTGCTACGTCCTGTTCGTCCAGTAATCTGTGATCAATGGAATTCTCCATCCTCCATTTTAAAAAATAGGGATGGCCCTGTAACTTACATGTCAGCACTCCGTTAACCTGTAATGTCACCCACATGAGCCATAGGGAAATGTGGACATTACCTTGCTCATCAATTGTCCTTTCATTTTTATAATTGACAGCAAGTGAGATAGTGTAAAAGGCCCCAAAGGCTTTCAGTTATGACTCGATCTAGTCAGAAGTGGAAGGAATTGTTGTTAGAGAAAATAGTGAGCTTCTGATAGGAACTGACAGTGAGGTATGTAATATTAAAGTGGTCTGAAAGTCAGCATTTCTACTTTGCTCTAAAAGGTTCCTCACAGTTTGAAAGCTACTATCTTAGAATGTTTATTTTAGCAGAACATCACTGAAATGGTTAAACAAAGCACTTTATCCTGCTATTCAGCTTCAAATCCGCATCCAAACTGAAGATAACAGTATCTTTGTTTGCATTCCAATGTTGATACATGTGTGTAAATACAGTGTAACAAGTGAAAAGGAGCTCTCTGTGAAGCTCTCTGTGCTTCAAGCACACAAACAGCTCAGAACAGCTATCGTATTTTTCGGACCATAAGACGCTCCGGACCATAAGACGCACCTAGGTTTAGAGGACAAAAACCAGGAATAAAAAAAATATTAACCCTGGTGCATCCATGGTGCAGGGGTGTCTTATGGATCTTTTCCCCACAATGATTATGTCCCTCTTGTGTTGCGCTTCAAATCACGCAGTGACATTACATCACTAACCAGGAAGTGCGGAGAAGCCGGGAGCGAGTAGAGCGGCATGATTTTAAAAACGGCTGCAGCTGGAGGGACACGGGAGGCAGAAGAAAGCATCGCATGTGCTGGAGGCTGGTATGCAGTGTCTTATGTCCGCGGATGTGCAAATTTGGACAGAGGCGCCAGGCAGGTTAAAATGATCTAAAAACAACTAAAAAGGAGGAGTACAGGTGGACTTACCTCCTGAAATGATGGACAATCAAGATTGTTCAAATCGCAAATAACAATTTATTTTGGCACTCCGCAACGCGTTTCGCAGGTATAACCCGCTTCATCAGGCAAGGAGTGCAAGCTCAAAAAGGTCCAATAGTGGCAATGGCGCATTGCCACTATTGGACCTTTTTGAGCTTGCACTCCTTGCCTGATGAAGCGGGTTATACCTGCGAAACGCGTTGCGGAGTGCCAAAATAAATTGTTATTTGCGATTTGAACAATCTTGATTGTCCATCATTTCAGGAGGTAAGTCCACCTGTACTCCTCCTTTTTAGTTGTTTTTAGATCATTTTAACCTGCCTGGCGCCTCTGTCCAAATTTGCACAGTATATAGTCCACCTTGGGTGGAGGGGACTGTCCCCTTCTTTCTATCTACAGAGAGCGACTTCTTAAACCTGAGTGGGGTCAGGTTCTAATACTCCCCACCTGCAGTTCAAGTGGTTGCCTATGTGGTAACCCGTGTTTGTGAGTATATCCACATCTGTTAATTATTTCGCCAACAATTGTTAGACTTACTGCACTATATTGGGCTCTCGTTTTTTCTTTTTGTTTCAAGTGCATTATGTCCGCGGATGGATGGCAGCCTCGATCACGCACACATCGGCGCTCAATGATGTCTCGTGTCCACGGGTGGAGGCACTGGCGTAACAATAGGGGATGCGACCCCTGCCGTCGTGGGGGGGGCCCGGGGCCCCCCTAGGGCCCGCTCGGGGACTTTTTGGGGGCAGGAGGGGTCGCAGCATAAGAGGAGAGCTGTGGCCGCAGATCGGTGGGGAGGGGGAAAATTCCCCCCCCCCCTCCCTCACCTCGGGCTCTCCTCTCAGCGCTCCCCTCCTGCAAGCAATCATTGGCGGTGCTCATGGCAACGGCGGCGGCAGGCAAGCTGAGCACATACCTCCTTCTGGCCGGAGGTCTCCGATCACTAAGAGCTTCATAGAACTTCCTGTTTACACAGGAAGTTCCATAAAGCACTTAGTGATCGGAGACCGGCCAGAAGGAGGTATGTGCTCAACTTGCCTTCCGCCGCCGCTGCTGCCACGAGCACCACCAATGATTGCAGGAGGGGGAGCGCTAAGAGGAGAGCCCGAGGTGAGGGAGGGGGGGGGAATTTCCCCCCTCCCCACCGATCTGCGGCCACAGCTCTCCTCTTGTGCTGTGACCCCTCCTGCCCCCAAAAAGTCCCCGACCGGGCCCTAGGCTGGGGCCCGGAATTTTTTTTTGCAGGGGGGCCCGGGGCTTTCTAGGTACACCCCTGGGTGGAGTGATGCCTCGATCATGCAGACACTGCCGCTCGCTGATAACTGGTCCCACCGCTGATACCGCCTGCTCTGGGGGTCACTGACAGAGAGGGGGAGAAGAGGAGCCGGCTGGATCGGTAGGTGCTCTGATGGTCCCAAAAACTTATATTCGCACTATAAGACGCACCGAATTTTTCCCCCCCAGTTTTGGGGAAGAAAAAGTTAGTCTTACAGTTCGAAAAATACGGTAATTAGAAGATGTTAATATATAATAAAAAGCAGTTTGAATAAAATGCAATGGCAGGTGTAAGGGCAAGATAAATTACACTTTGGAAACTTGTAATTTGTAAACAGACAATATTACTTATGCACAAAAGCAAATATGATAACTGTATGAGTAATAAAAAGTAGGAAAACACATTATTATTGAATGTTATGTCGGAGTTTCAGACCACTTTAATTTGCAGGTACATCATGTGTTTATTTTAAATAATTTTACTCTGTTCAGGTTCCTTTTAAGAACATTCAGAATTCAGTATTTGGTGGAAACCCCTGGAATTGCAATCACTGCTTTCTTGCACCTTGGTTTGCTCTCCACCCGTTTTTCACATTGCTGCTGGATAACTTCATACCACTCTTTCTGCAAAACAAAAATTGAACAGCTCAGCTTTGCTTGATGGTTTGTGACCATCCTTATTCCTCTTGATATTATACCGGAGATTTCCATAGGGTTAAGATCGTAAAGGCTCATGACTTGGTAAGCCTCCACCTAGCACTTGATTCCTCTGGCTGTGTGGCATCAAGCATTGCCCTGTTGAAAATATCATTACTCTGAGTTGGAGAACATAGTTTTAGCAGAAGGAAGCTAATGTTTTTAGGATAACCTTGTATGTGGCTTGATTCACACATTCTTCACAAAGACACCCCAGCTCTGCTGAAGCATCTCCAGATAATCACTGACCCTCCTCTATTGGTTACAGTTGGTTTAAGATGTTGTGGGCTGTAGGCTTTTTCAGGCCTCCATCTAATCATAAGTAGAGATGGCCCAAACGGTTCCAGGCAAACTTCCGGGGGTTCACAATCCCGGAGAACCTCCAACTTTACCGGAAGTTCGATTCGCCCCCATAGTGCACCATTAGGGTCAACTTTGACCCTCTACATCACAGTCAGCAGGCACATTGTAGCCAATCAGGCTACACTCCCTCCTGGAGCCACTCCCCCCCTTATAAAAGGCAGGCATCGCCGGCCATTTTACTCACTCGTGTGCCTGCAGTAAATAGAGACGGGACAGCTGCTACAGACTCTCTCATAGGAAAAGATTAGTTAGGCTCTTGTAGGCTTGTTAGCTTGCTCCTTGCTGATTCTTATTGCTAAAATAGCACCACACAACAGCTCTTTTGAGAGCTAATCTTGTTCTTGTGATCTATTTTTTTTCTGTGTGTCCCACTGACACTTGTGTTGCATAGACAGCCTTGATAATTCATACTGTGTGTGTGCCACTGCCAGCCAGGCCCAGCACATTCAGTGACTACCTGTGTGTGTGACAGGTGCACATTATCCATCACTGCATATACCTACCTGTTGTTCACTGTGCACCCACCCACCTACGTGAGCTCACGCAGTGTCACTATGCCTGTCCACTACCTGTCTGTGTGTGACAGGTGCACATTGTAATACCAATTACTGCATGTACATACCTACCTGTTGTTCACAGTTCACCCACCTACCTACATGAGCTGAGTGCATGCAGTGTCATTGTGCCTGTCCGCTACCTGCCTGTGTGTGACAGGTGCACATTGTAATACCCATTACTGCATATACCTACCTACCTGTTGTTCACAGTGCACCCACCTACCTACGTGAGCTGAGCGCACGCAGTGTCACTGTGCCTGTCCGCTACCTGTCTGTGTGTGACAGGTGCACATTGTAATACTCATTACTGCATATACCTACCTACCTATTGTTCACAGTGCACTCACCTACCTACGTGAGTTGAGCACACACAGTGTCACTGTGCCTGTGTGTGACAGGTGTACATTGTAATACCCATCACTGCATATACCTACCTGTTGTGTTGAGTGCACTCACCTCATCACTGCATATACCTACCTGTTGTGTTCAGTGCACCCACCTCATCACTGCATATACCTACCTGTTGTGTTCAGTGCACCCACCTCATCACTGCATATACCTACCTGTTGTGTTCAGTGCACCCACCTCATCACTGCATATACCTACCTGTTGTGTTCAGTGCACCCACCTCATCACAGCATATACCTACCTGTTGTGTTCAGTGCACCCACCTACCTACGTGAGTGCATGCAGTGTGATATACCACTCTGTGCATACCTGTTAACTGCACCTGTGTGACCGCACATTGTATTTGTCAAGTCAGTGCATACCTTTCACTTGAATGGATGGCAGACTTGCCCTCCATAACAGATTCTCATTACAGGTAGTACAGTCTATCAGTGTCATCTACAGCAGGGCCTAGAAAGACCTCCTTTTGGTCACTACCTCGGGACGTGCATGCCATGCCTGCTGCCTTCCTTGGATGTGTGGTAGCCATTCCTGCTCCTTTGCCCACAGCGTGCCTGCTGCCTTCCTTGGATGTGTGGTGGTGGTAGCCGTTTCTTAGGCTCCCACTCCGGACCGGAATCGAACCAGGATTCCCCGGCCATTACCAGTGGTCACTCACAATGGTAGACTTGCCCTCCATAAAAGATTCTCATTGCAGGTACTGAACAGCAAGCAGAACAAGTATTTAAAAAAAATAGATGTAAGCTTCAACAATGGTAGAGAAAGAACCATTAAAGGGGAACTGAAGAGAGAGATATATGGAGGCTGTCATGTTTATTTCCTTTTAATCAATACCAGTTGCCTGGCAGCCCTGCTGACTTATTTCTCTGCAGTAGTATCTGATTAAAACCAGGAACAAGCATGCAGCTAGTCTTGTCAGATCAGACTTATAAGTCTGAACCACTGAAACACCTGATCTGCTGCATGCTTGTTCAGGGGCTATGGCTAATAGTATTAGAGGCAGAGGATCAGCAGGGCTGCCAGGCAACTGGTATTGTCTAAAAGGAAATAAACATGACAGCCTCCATATACCTCTCTCTTCAGTTCCCCTTTAAAAGTTGATAAGGCAGTCAGACATTACCTGACATCACTGAGTGAGGAAGAGCAATCTCGCCATGGTGCGCACCAGTCCAGCACGGCCGTCACTACGCAAACAGCTGTTTGCAATGCGTTACACAGTGAGTTTGGTGTGTCAGTGTGAAGCAGTACTCTAATTACACTCCCTGATTGATGTATACACATGCAAGATGTTTTAAAGCACTTTAGGCCTGCAATTTAGCATTCAATGTGATTTCTGCCCTTAAAATGCTGCTTTGCGTCAAATCCAGATTTTTCCCTGGACTTTTGGCATCTATCCCACTCCGTCATGCCCACTCCAGGTGTTAGACTCCTTGAAACATCTTTTCCATCACTTTTGTGGCCAGCATAAGTGTTTCTATTTTTCAAAGTTTGCCTCCCCATTGAAGTCTATTGCGGTTCGTGGAAGTTCGCGCGAACCGAACTTTTGGCGGAAGTTCGCGAACCTGGTTGTGAACCGAAAATAGGAGGTTCGGGCCATCTCTAAATAAGATGACCAGGTGTTAACCAAAGCTGAAAATTGGACTATTCAAAGCTAATGACCATACTCCAATCCTCTATAGTGAGAAGACTATATCCTATCTAATAATATACAAGTGTCCCTGCTTCCTGCTCCTCTCTCAGTGCTTTTGCACTACTGCGCATGTCCTGCACTGACAGCTGTTGGGACAGGATGGCCGGCAGAGAGTGTTTTCGCGCACATGCGGTGTGTAGGGATGCTCGCTGGATTCCGCGGAATTCTAAATTCCGCGATTCCGGACGGAATTGGGCCAATTCCGATTCCGTCGGAACGGAATTGCCATACCTCTAAAGCGGAATTCCGCGGAACATTTTTTAATTCGGGAATTTTACGGAATTAACATCTATTTTCCCTCCTTTTTTCCCTTCCTCCCTCCTCCCTTCCTCCCTCCCTCCCTCCTCCCTTCCTCCCTCTTTCCTCCTCCCTCTTCCCTCCTCCTTCCCTCCCTCCCTCCCTCCTCACTTCCTCCCTCCCTCCTCCCCTCCTCCCTCCTCAGTCCCTCCTTCCTCCTCCCTCCTCCCTTCTCCCTTCCTCCCTCCTCCCTTCCTCCCTCCTCTCTTTGATTGATCATAATGGTACATGCTAGGCTGGCTTCAGCATGTAGTGTTGTTGGTGGTATAGTGGTTAAGTCAGATACCTACCACACACTGAGACCTGGGTTCAATTCCCAGCCCAGCCTGGGTTCAATTCCCAGCCACGGTATGTAAGCTGGCTTTTGAAATACTACAATTCCCTGGAAGATGAGACCCTCCTCCCTCTGGGAGGAGAGAATAGAGAGAAAGGGAGGAGGGAATAGGGAGAAAGGGAGGCGGGAGGAGGGAAAAAAGGACTAAGTGAACAGTTAATAGGGACTATGGGCTACCATATAGGATAAACAAGGTTACTTTAATTTTTCTGACGGAATCTGGGATTCCGCGGAATTTTTTACAAATCCAGCGGAATTTTCATAGTGACGGAATTTAACACTGAATCCGTGATTTCCGGCGGAACGGAATTTGCTGGTTCCGATCATCCCTAGCGGTGTGCAGTCGGGTGCGCGCGCAGCGGGCAGGTGCACGTGGCGTTGACAGGTCACTAGTATACTATGAAGCATTTCTGGTAGATGTCGGCGCTATATAAATACTAAATAACAATAATAGTCCAATTCCTGTGGTCTGTATCAAACCTCAGCCTGCCTCCTCTGTGCTTATTATTGACAAAGGGCTTTTTTTATGGCTTGGCATGGCCTGCCTGTAGGAGAATGTTTTAAACTGTACTTGGCATGCCCTTCACCCCAGCTTCCGTTTGCCACTGTGTTTGATAGTCACTTGATGTCTGTCTACAATTCTTGAGTGACATTTTTTATTCCTCTCAGTGCTAATTCATTGTCACCCTCTGCATGGTTGTAGCTTTGTTGTCCTCAGTAGCGATCGTAATTCGCAATTACACATTGTACGTACCTCAGACCTGATGTGCCAAAGCAGATCACATCACAGGTATAGAATTAGGACCACAAGTGAGTAAGGGCTCATTTCCACTAGAGCGGTGCGAATCGCCGGGATTCCACCACTGATGAAATCGCATGCCGATGCGATTCTGCATGCGTTTTTTGCCGCGATTTCGCATAGGCAGGCTATCAGCTATTTTAACCATGTCACTGCCTGGTTCAATTTACATTAGTTTTATTGCGAATTCGCAAGCGAAATCGCGGTAAAAACGCACGTGCGATTTCCCCTATTAAATACATTGCCTGCGATTCGCCTGCATTCCACACGCAGGCGAATTCTGCAGGCTCTACCGTGCAGAAAAACGCAGCAAAAAACTGACAAGTGGAAACAGGGCCATCCACTTGTATTGGTTATGCGAATCCGCATGCAGACAACGCATGCGGATTCGCTCTAGTGGAAACTGGCTCTAATACTGAGATTTACAATTGTTGAGGGTTTTGGTGGCCAGATATAAAGGCAGAGACTGGAAACGAGCATCTAAATTATGGCTATACATTATATGCTGTTCAGACCGTTGGGTGTGTGTAAGGGGTTCTGCAGAGCTCATCAGGAGAGCAAAGCACTAATATATTATTACTGTAATATTGAGCAGGGGGTGATTTGGAATTAATTTAATATAATTATATTAAAAATAATCATATCCTTTATTAATGTGATGGTAACAAATTTACAACATATGCTGTATATGGCTACACACACACACACATACAAAAATATACGTTATGCTTTCACATAAAGATGGCAGACATTAAAGTGTAAATAAGCATTTGAGTCAGGAGAGACATTAGAAGGGTTAATATATATGTATAATTATGTTGATAGTGCTTGACATGAGGCAAGCGGGAGTGCGATGCGGTGGGCCAGCAGTCGCCATGGAAACAGAAAGCTTTCGTCTGACACACAGGGAGATGTACTTAGCGTAATCATATACATAAAAACAACATCATTTTTTTCTGTTTTGATAATAGAGACAGCTCCACTGGGGATACAAAAGAACATTTTTTTTTCTGTTTTAATTGGTAGGTTGCCTGCCTTTGTTCCCTCTCCGACACATATTTAATTTATATATTTTTAAATGTGATGGGGTTTTTGTAGCCAAAAGAAGAGAAAGGAAGTCCTTCAGAATATTTTTTTTGGCAGTTTCAGTGGCCACATAATATAAACCCCCGATAACATTTTTGAGAAAAAGCAGATCTTTCCAGAAAAAATGATAAAAATTGCTTACAGGTTGCATGTTGCACATCTCTTACAGTTGTGTACTTTTACAAGAATTTTAAGGTTAGGATGTGCGCTCGGGTGATAATAGCACACGGACATGCCTGGTGAAATTTCTGGGATTTTGATTGTGAAGTTGAGAGTATTAAAGTGAAACAGAAGCAATTGTATTCAGGTTACTGCAGTACAACGGAAGAAGCTTAGCACACATAAATGCAGATTCTGAATTTGTTCCACTATGTGTATTCTACTAACACAAGCTATTTCATGATAATCAATCCCAGATCCCAAAACAAAAAAACAAAACATAAGAGCATTACTGTAGGGGAGCAGCCCCTACGACTGCAGGGGGATCCAGAGCTGTGGGGAAGCGGCAACTACTAACCTTCCTATCCTCTAATACAGGGGACTATCTGCCAGATCAGGTGTTTTGTGCCTCCACTTATATAGGGTGTGAAGATCACTATGGCCACCCTTGTCTTATGACTCTTGTAAGATGGGTCCCATGGTTGTGAAGGGCACCAAGGGGAGGCAAGGGAAGGATTGTGAACATTGGGGGGGTTATCACAATTTTGCAGGAATTGTAGGTAAGCCACTGCATAAGACCACTTTTTGTTTAGTTTTACCCCAGTTTTAACACAGAATACTTTTTTGATACCTCTCAAGAATCAAGAAAAATGTACAGTATTTGCCAAGTTCGATAATGCCGTACTCGGAATTGCTTGTGGTTCACATGGCATAGGCAAAGGTACTCAGCCTTAATAGCTGTGCAGTAGTACACAATACATTTACAGCTACATTTACTGAACATTTACAACATTAACATTTTAGCAACAGCGTGTGATACATTTACAGGAGAAAACACTGGAGGCAAGCATGTGGAGTGGACAGCTGGGAGTTGTGCAGACTAGGTGGTTAGAGGTTAGAGTCGGGGGGCATTTAACAGAAGAACTGCTTGGGGGAAGAAGGGGATCTTGCACCGGGTGGTTTTGGATAGCATAGTTCAGTAGCAATGACCAGACGGCAGGAGCTCAAAGAAGCAGCTGCCCGGGTGGGAGGGGCCACAGAAAAATCCTGGTGGCTCCCTTCTTCATCCTAGTAGAGTGGAGAAGATCAAGAGGTGGCAGGGCCGCAGGGGCGATCCAATGATCTTTTCTACCTCTGTAATGACTCTTTGCAGTTTATGGGCCTGATTCACTATTCGGTGCTAACCTAGTAAGCACGCCTTAAGGCTTTGGGCGTGCTAACTAGGGTGCTAAGTAGTTAGCACGCACCAAGCTGAATCACATCGCAAGCAAAACTTTGCGCGCGCAAAAGCCAGTGTGTGTGAAACGAAAACGCATGGGTGTGACGTTTAGGGACCTTATAGGCTCATAGGGTGCGCCATTTTGTTTCGCGCGCACAACGGCCGGTGCCGCAGGACTTTGCGCACGAGCGCTAATTAGCGGGAGCTAAGTTTCTTTATGCTTGATAAGGGGCTTTTCACAAGTGTGCTAACAGTTAGCACCGCTTTGTGAATCAAGCCCTATGTCCGTTGCTGGCCATTGCCAGTATACCAGACGATGACAGAGGAACAAAGGATAGATTCCGTAGTGGCGGTATAGAAGCTGGTCAGCAGCTTCCAAGGTAAGCCAAACTTTTCTAGTTAGCAGAAAAAATAGCCTCTGCTGTACCTGTATTTTGAAGGTGTTCTGCCACCATCTTCGGTCAGTGGATAAGGTTGTGCCAAGGAACCGGACAGATGGTACTCGCGCCTATGATAACCAGTTGGAGGGTGCTTCCTGAAATGAGCAGAAACTTTTGCCAGGTAATTAGATTATTATTTTTTTTACAATTGTATTATTTTCTGGTGAAATGCTGCCCACATAAAGGTTATTTTCTAGTGAAACATTGCTGCATTAAGATTATTTTCTGGTGAAAGATTGCTGGATTACGATTATTTTCTGGTGAAACATTGCTGCATTACAATTATTTTCTGTTGAAACGCTGCCCACATGATTATTTTCTGATGAAACATTGCTGCATTACGATTTTTTTCTGGTGAAACGCTGCCCTATTACAATTATTTTATGGTGAAAAATCCCTGGTGTAATTTTTTTTTAAATTTTCTTTTAAACCAATTTATGGTATAGCTAGAAAGCATGAACAAGCATCAATACCTAGGGCCTAATGAACTAAACTATTTTCATGTGTTGCCTTATCGTTTTCACACCTTCCTAGAGCTAACTCTGTCTTATTGTAGCCTTAAAACCTGAGATGGGGCCACAGCATAAAATCATACATACTTGGGGCTTTCTCCAGTCCCCCCTGGCCTGATTGCTCCCACACCATCCTCGTCTGGCTCCCAGTCCGCCCACAATTGGCCCTGGAAAGTCCCCGGTCCGGGCCAAGGCCGAACGCATGCTCCCACCGTGTTCACGTCGCCGGGGGCGCTCTGTGCAGTACTACTGCGCAGGCGCAGAATGCTCCCAGTGACAGAGGCGAGACAAGGGAGTGCGCCTGTGCCAACTGGCCCTGACTCGCGGGGCTAGTTGTGGACAAACAGGGAGCTAGAAGAGGACGGCATGGGAGCGATCAAGCCAGAGGAAGCCTCAGGTATGTATGTTTTTATGCTGTGGCTCCATCTCAGGTTCCCTTCAAAATGAAAATCTCAATCCAGTAGATTAGTGTATGCAGCACCTATAATTGTCCCCTGGCTGGTCACAACAGCTGATGTGGAAGCCGACATTTTATGTAATAATATAATATCCAGGTCAATCTTTAAGCAGCACACTGTTATACTCCTGAACATACAGCTTACTCTCAGTTTACCTTACTCTCAGAAAAGCTATTTGCCATGAATAATCCTCAGAGATAAAAAAGAAAAAAGAAAAAGAAAGATGTGGGTGCATGTGTGACCTCACGTGGGCACCCCTCATGCTAATGCAGAAATACTTTTATATATATATATATATATATATATATATATATATATATATATATATATATATATATAAAGTTTAAAGGCCATGGTACTGTAACTAACTTCCCTGGAGGCAGCCGGAGGAAATTTGATCCCAGCAAGGGTAGAAGGACAGTGAGAATGGTAGAGAGAAAGCCAAGGACATCTTCCAAAGAGATACAAGCAGAACTCCAAGGTCAAGGTGCATCAGGGCCTGATCATACCATTGTTGCATTCTGAGAGACAGTGAACTTGATAGAAGAAAACCCAGGAGGATTCCACAGTTGAAAGGCAAAAAAGACATAAAACGCTAGATTGAAATTGCATTTTGACAAGCCACAATGGTTTTGGACAGATGAATAAAAAATGCAATCTGAAGACGTTTTAAAGAGAAACACATTGTTCATTGTCAGAAAGGTTTGTTTAATTTGCAGATCTTGAATCTTTCAACAGGTTAATGATCAAAACCCCAATCTTGCAAAGGGGAAATTAGATTGGTTAAATTCCAAGCTGCATACATTTGTATACAGAATTTGCATAATCCTGGCATGAACTCAAAATTATTTGCATCTCATTGACCATCCCTTGGTCATCTCATTGACCAGAGTACCCAACAATGACTAAATGACAAAAGGTGCGTACACACATGCGACTATAGTCGTTTGTAACGATCGTTCCCCGATCTTTACCAACGAAGATCGTTACAAAAAAACGAACCACCGACTATTAAGTCTAACGACGAACGAGCCAAATCGCTACAAAATAAAGTTCTGTCTCAGCGGATTTTAACCAACGACGATCGTTTGCAAAAGTAGTACATCGTTGGAAACGGTCGTTTGTACTAGGCTTGACATGCGCATTTCACTATTTCTCCATGAAACTTCTCATTTTTATGCGCAGGCGCAATAGTTGCTTTCTGTGATGTAACGTTCGTTCTAACGATCAGATCGTTACACACATTTTAAAACTAACTTTACTTAGGTCGTTCTTTCATCAATTAAAAGTTCATTCGTCGTTCTCAACGAACGATCGTTGTCGCATGTGTGTGTGTACGTAGCATAAGAAGAAAAGAGATTGGACTATTCTGAAGAGGCCTTATATGAGCCCTGATGTGTATCCTGGCACTCGCCCCCTAGTGGAACCAGGGGCATAGCTAGAAATGACTGGCCCCATAGCAAAAAAAAAAAAAATCTGATTTCCCCACAAAATGCAACCAGATTGTCGGCAGATTTCCCCACAAAATGCAAACAGATTGTCGGCAGATTTCCACACAATATGCAACAAGATTGTCGGCAGATTTCCCCACTAAATGCAACCAGATTTTTGGCAGATTTCCCCACAAAATGCAACCAGATTGTCGGCCGATTTCCCTACAATATTCAACCAGATTGTCTGCAGATTTCCCAACAAAATGCAACCAGATTGGCGGCAGATTTCCCCACAAATTGCAACCAGATTGGCGGCAGATTTCCTCAAAAAATGCAATCAGATTGGCGGATTTCCCCAAAAAATGCAACCAGATTGGCGGCAGATTTCCCCACAAATTGCAACCAGATTGTTGGCAGATTTCCACACAATATGCAACCAAATTGTCGGCAGATTTCCCCACAAAATTCAACAAGATTTTTGGCAGATTTCGCCACAAAATGCAAATAGATTGTCGGTAGATTTCCCTACAATATGCAACCAGATTGTCTGCAGATTTCCCAACAAAATACAACCAGATTGGCGGCAGATTTCCCCACAAATTGCAATCAGATTGTCGTCAGAGTTCCCAAAAAAATGCAACCAGATTGTCAGCAGATTTCCCTACAAATTGCAACCAGATTGTTGGCAGATTTCCCCACAAAATTCAACAAGATTTTTGGTAGATTTCGCCACAAAATGCAACCAGATTGTCGGTAGATTTCCCTACAATATGCAACCAGATTGTCTGCAGATTTCCCAACAAAATACAACCAGATTGGCAGCAGATTTCCCCACAAATTGCAATCAGATTGTCGTCAGAGTTCCCAAAAAAATGCAACCAGATTGTCAGCAGATTTTCCCAAAAATTGCAATCAGATTGTCACCAAATTTCCACACAAAATGCAATCAGATTGTTGCCAGATTTCCACACAAAATGCAGTATATGTAGCCAGGTCTATAGTGGGCTAACATTAATTACCTGGAGGGAGGGTGATTGGGCTGGCTGGCACACTATTTGCGGTGCAGGCACTGCACTGGGTAGGAAGTTAGGTAGGTGGGTGGGAGGGTAGGCAGATAGGTAGACGGGTGGGAGGGTAGGCAGATAGGTAGCCAGGTGGGCAGCTAGGTAGCTGGGTGGCAGGGTAGGCAGATAGGTAGACGGGTGGGAGGGTAGGCAGTTAGGTAGCAGGGTAGTCAGATAGGTAGCTGGGTGGCACGGTAGGCAGATAGGTAGCCAGGTGGGCAGCTAGGTAGCTGGGTGGCAGGGTAGGCAGATAGGTAGATGGGTGGGAGGGTAGGCAGTTAGGTAGCAGGGTAGGCAGATAGGTAGCTGGGTGGCAGGGTAGGCAGATAGGTAGCCAGGTGGGCAGTTAGGTAGCTGGGTGGCAGGGTAGGCAGATAGGTAGACGGGTGGGAGGGTAGGCAGATAGGTAGCCAGGTGGGCAGCTAGGTAGCTGGGTGACAGGGTAGGCAGATAGGTAGACGGGTGGGAGGGTAGGCAGTTAGGTAGCAGGGTAGGCAGATAGGTAGCTGGGTGGCAGGGTAGGCAGATATGTAGCCAGGTGGGCAGCTGGGTGGCAGGGTAGGCAGATAGGTAGACGGGTGGGAGGGTAGGCAGTTAGGTAGCAGGGTAGGCAGATAGGTAGCTGGGTGGCAGGGTAGGCAGATAGGTAGCCAGGTGGGCAGCTAGGTAGCTGGGTGGCAGGGTAGGCAGATAGGTAGCCAGGTGGCAGGGTAGGCAGTTAGGTAGCTGGGTGGACAGTTAGGTAGCCGGGTGGGAGGGTGGGCAGTTAGGTAGTCGGGTAGGCAGTTAGGTAGCTGGGTGGGAGGGTGGGCAGTTAGGTAGCCTTCAGTTAGGTAGCCGGGTGGGAGGGTGGGCTAGTTAGGTAGCCGGGTGGGCAGTTAGGTAGCCGGATGGGAGGGTGGGCAGTTAGGTAGCTGGGTGGGAGGGTGGGCAGTTAGGTAGGAGGGTGGGAGGGTAGGCAGTTAGGTAGCTGGGTGGCAGGGTAGGCAGATAGGTAGCCAGGTGGGCAGTTAGGTAGCTGGGTGGCAGGGTAGGCAGATAGGTAGACGGGTGGGAGGGTAGGCAGATAGGTAGCCAGGTGGGACGCTAGGTAGCTGGGTGGCAGGGTAGGCAGATAGGTAGACGGGTGGGAGGGTAGGCAGTTAGGTAGCAGGGTAGGCAGATAGGTAGCTGGGTGGCAGATATGTAGCCAGGTGGGCAGCTAGGTAGCTGGTTGGCAGGGTAGGCAGATAGGTAGATGGGTGGGAGGGTAGGCAGTTAGGTAGCAGGGTAGGCAGATAGGTAGCTGGGTAGCAGGGTAGGCAGATAGGTAGCCAGGTGGGCAGTTAGTTAGCTGGGCGGGAGGGAGCCTTAGTTAGGTAGCCGGGTGGGAGGGTGGTCAGTTAGGTAGCCGGGTGGGAGGGTGGTCAGTTAGGTAGCCGGGTGGGAGGGTGGGCAGTTAGGTAGCCGGGTGGGCAGTTAGGTAGCCGGATGGGAAGGTGGTTAGTTAGGTAGCTGGGTGGGACGGTGGGCAGTTAGGTAGGAGGGTGGGAGGGTAGGTAGCCAGGTAGTTTAGTGGGGTAGGGGCCCGACTCCTACCCCCCCCCCCCTGCCTCACCTGGGGTCCCCCTTCCTTTTATCAGCGGCGGGAGAGCGGCATATACAGCAGGCTCCGACGGGGTAATTAGGTGCTAGAGGTCCAGCTGCCTCTCGGGGTACGGTGTCTCCTCTGTATTGCTGCTCGCAATAAACCAGGAAGCGGTGCGAGCAGCAATACAGAGGAGACAGCGTAGCCCGGAGGCAGCTGGAACTCTAGCGCCTGATTACCCCACCGGAGCCTGTTAGGCAGGGTAGGCAGATAGGTAGACGGCTGGGAAGGTAGGCAGATAGGTAGCCAGGTGGGCAGCTAGGTAGCTGGGTGGCAGGGTAGGCAGATAGGTAGATGGGTGGGAGGGTAGGCAGTTAGGAAGCAGGGTAGGCAGATAGGTAGCTGGGTGGCAGGGTAGGCAGATAGGTAGCCAGGTGGGCAGCTAGGTAGCTGGGTGGCAGGGTAGGAAGATAGGTAGACGGGTGGCAGGGTAGGCAGTTAGTTAGCAGGGTAGGCAGATAGGTAGCTGGGTGGCAGGGTAGGCAGATAGGTAGCCAGGTGGGCAGCTAGGTAGCTGGGTGGCAGGGTAGGCAGATAGGTAGACGGGTGGGAGGGTAGGCAGTTAGGTAGCAGGGTAGGCAGATAGGTAGCTGGGTGGCAGGGTAGGCAGATAGGTAGCCAGGTGGGCAGCTAAGTAGCTGGGTGGCAGGGTAGGCAGATAGGTAGACGGGTGGGAGGGTAGGCAGTTAGGTAGCAGGGTAGGCAGATAGGTAGCTGTGTGGCAGGGTAGGCAGATAGGTAGCCAGGTGGGCAGCTAGGTAGCTGGGTGGCAGGGTAGGCAGATAGGTAGACGGGTGGCAGGGTAGGCAGTTAGTTAGCAGGGTAGGCAGATAGGTAGCTGGGTGGCAGGGTAGGCAGATAGGTAGCCAGGTGGGCAGCTAGGTAGCTGGGTGGCAGGGTAGGCAGATAGGTAGACGGGTGGGAGGGTAGGCAGTTAGGTAGCAGGGTAGGCAGATAGGTAGCTGGGTGGCAGGGTAGGCAGAAAGGTAGATGTGTGGGAGGGTGGGCAGATAGGTAGCCAGATGGGCAGCTAGGTAGATGAGGTGGCAGGGTAGGCAGATACGTAGACAGGTGGAAGGGTAGGCAGTTAGGTAGCAGGGTAGGCAGATAGGTAGCTGGGTGGCAGGGTAGGCAGATAGGTAGCCAGGTGGGCAGCTAGGTAGCTGGGTGGCAGGATAGGCAGATAGGTAGATGGGTGGGAGGGTAGGCGGTTAGGTAGCAGGGTAGGCAGATAGGTAGCTGGGTGGCAGGGTAGGCAGATAGGTAGCCAGGTGGGCAGCAAGGTAGCTGGGTGGCAGGGTAGGCAGATAGGTAGACGGGTGGGAGGGTAGGCAGTTAGGTAGCAGGGTAGGCAGTTAGGTAGCTGGGTGGGAGGGTGGGAAGTTAGGTAGCTGGGTGGGCAGTTAGGTAGCTGGGTGGGAGGGCGGGCAGTTAGGTAGCTGGGTGGGAGGGTGGGCAGTTAGGTAGTCGGGTAGGCAGTTAGGTAGCTGGGTGGGAGGGTGGGCAGTTAGGTAGCCAGGTGGGAGGGTGGGCAGTTAGGTAGCCAGGTGGGAGGGTGGGCAGTTAGGTAGCCAGGTGGGAGGGTGGGCAGTTAGGTAGCCGGGTGGAAGGGTGGGCAGTTAGGTAGTCGGGTAGGCAGTTAGGTAGCTGGGTGGGAGGGTGGCCAGTTAGGTAGCTGAGTGGGAGGGTGGGAGGTTAGCTAGCTGGGTGGGAGGGTGGGCAGTTAGGTAGCCGGGTGGGCAGTAAGGTAGCCGGATGGGAGGGTGGTCAGTTAGGTAGCTGGGTGGGAGAGTGGTCAGTTAGGTAGCTGGGTGGGAGGGTGGGCAGTTAGGTAGCCGGGTGGGCAGTAAGGTAGTCGGATGGGAGGGTGGTCAGTTAGGTAGCCGGGTGGGAGGGTGGTCAGTTAGGTAGCTGGGTGGGAGGGTGAGCAGTTAGGTAGCCGGGTGGGCAGTAAGGTAGCCGGATGGGAGGGTGGTCAGTTAGGTAGCTGGGTGGGAGAGTGGTCAGTTAGGTAGCTGGGTGGGAGGGTGGGCAGTTAGGTAGGAGGGTGGGAGGGTAGGTAGCCAGGTAGTTTAGTGGGGTAGGGGCCCGACTCCTATTCCCCCTGCCTCACCTGAGGTCCCCCTTCCTTTTATCAGCGGCGGGAGAGCGGCATATACAGCAGGCTCCGGCGGGGTAATCAGGTGCTAGAGGTCCAGCTGCCTCTCAGGGTACGGTGTCTTCTCTGTATTGCTGCTCGCAATAAACCAGGAAGCGGTGCGAGCAGCAATACAGAGGAGACAGCGTAGCCCGGAGGCAGCTGGACCTCTAGTGCCTGATTACCCCGCCGGAGCCTGTTGTATATGCCGCTCTCCCGCCGCTGATAAAAGGAGGGGGGGCCCGCCGAGGTGAGAGAGGGGGCCCAGGCTGGCATAATAAAAAAAAAAGTCCTCTCAGCTGCAGTCCTCGCAGCTGCGGGCCCTCTGTGACAGAGGGCTGCCGTGGGCCCCATAGCAACGCTATGGTTGCTATACCCATTGCTACGCCCCTGACTGAAACCACTGGAATTTTGCAGCATACAGGCTAGTAGGAAGCATGTGAGCTACAGTAATACAAAACTTACAACATTTCAGGGCACAAAGCTGCCACCACCCCTCTTATGCGGGAAAAGGGAAACACGCTCTAATTATTCTAAACCTGCAAATAAAGACTGTTAAAACACTCTACTCTGGCTATAACAATACAATACTTCCAGGTAGCAAATCTTCAGAAGGCTAGAATTCTTTCTGGTTGGCTGAAGACTAAATGACTTAACCCCCTTGGTGGTGCAATAAATCCGCCAGGGGGCAGCGCAGCTACATGCTTCCCCCTCCCTTTGCTATCCCTCCCACCTCTCCGATCGCCGCCAGCGCTTTTACCCTGCAGGGAATCCCGTTCTGAACCGGATTCCCTGTATGGGCTTCCCCGTCGCCATGGCGACGATGGCGATGACGTCACGGACGTCATCGACGTCCAGATGTCAGCGGGTATTCCGATCCACCCCTCAGCGCTGCCTGGCACTGATTGGCCAGGCAGCGCAGGGGTCTCGTGGGGGGCGCGGCGGATAGCGGCGAATCGGCGGGTGGTGGCGGCGATCGTTATGCACACGCAGCTAGCAAAGTGCTAGCTGTGTGTAGCAAAAAAAAAAAAATATGTAAATCGGCCCAGCAGGGCCTGAGCGGCACCATCTGGCGGCTTACCCCGTGTCACACACGGGGTTACCGCCAAGGAGGTTAAACGTTGTTTTATTATAAATGCAATATAAATAATTAATATATACAGAACATCATTAAAAGGTAACAATTATAGAGAAGAGTAGACCAGTGTAAACTAAAAAGGGAAAATAAAGAAATGGATACTTACATTTCTGAAGAAATATGTCCTTTTGTGGAAGCTCCAAGCACATGAAAAGTCCTTTGTTTCAGAATTAAAAGTCCAAACAAGATAAGGACAACTGAAGTGAGAGGGCTCCGGAGGCTGCCATATTTATTCCCTTTTAAGCAATACCAATTGCCTGGCTATCCTGCTGATCCTCTGCCTCTAATACTTCCAGCCATAGCCCCTGAACAAGCATGCAGTAGATCAGGTGTTTCTGACATTATTGTCAGATCTGACTTGATTAGCTGCATGCTTGTTTCTGGTGTGATTCAGACACCAAATAGATCAGCAGGACACCAGGCAACTGGTATTGTTTAAAAGGAAATGAATATGGCAGCCTCCATATTCTTCTCACTTCAGTTGTCCTTTAAATCCTCATGCTAGCTGCTTGCAATCCTTATACGATGGTAAAATGGAGGACTGGACTCAGATTTCAGTCATGGGCTTATGAATGATCCAGCTTTTATGGTGTGATCTCAGAGTCAGCCCCTGGGCTGGACTGGGCATTATTATACTTTGGGCGGGAAGCTTGAACCCAAGAAATATGACATTTTCCACAGTTCAGACCACATTTTCGCACAGAAATAATAATAACAAATTCATAATCCTCAAAAAATATCAATCTTATTGACACTAGGCATGGGTAGTTTATGACTTTCTGCCACTGAGAAGTTTAATAACATGGCCGGCCCGTGGCTTGCCAAAGCTCCTTAAAAGGGGTACCAAAATGTTTACCACGGTACACCACAATTCAAATGATATAACTTCCATAACTATCCTAGGTGCAGTACCTCTTAAAGAGGCAAAAATCATATAATACATTTACTTTATATCTGCTTAGAGTGGTACCAGTAAGCCTACTCCTGCTGTGAAGAAGCTGGCTCTTGGCTCTGTGTAACCAAATGGTTCCTTTCAGATGACAGTCACATTTAAGGGCCCTTTTCCACTAGCGGCGTTTGCGATGCTGAATTGCAAAATCGCAAACCGCTAGTGATCTTTAAATCGCTACGGTTTGCATATTAACATGGGAATCGTGGTAGGCAATTTACACTACCGCGATTCGTTTTTTATCAAACGCGATCGCGACGCGGAGCGATCTTTGCCGCGATTTTCCTATGCAGTACAGTGCATAGCAAAATCGTGAACGCAATCGCCGGAAGTTTCCTGCACTTTGCGATTCAGCAATCGCTAGCGTTTAGCGTGAACGCTAGCGATTGCTAGTGGAAAAGGGCCCTAACTGTTATCTGCCAATGAAGATAAACCCTTTTTGTTCTAAATAAGGAAAGCATTGTAATCCCCAGAAGAACAGTTGTAGTCACATGAATAGGGTCTTTTATCTGCAAGACCCCAGGATTGCCTCCTCCTGTCCCCAGATATGCAATCAAAATTGGAAAAACAATCAGAAAACCGATTGATTGCATTTCTTCCCGAATCGATTGCGTTTCCTTACGGGATTACCCCCCTGGAAGGATGCTAGACGTACATGTACAAGATGTGTGGCATTGCCACTAACCAGGCTGACAGGTCCCGTGTTGGAGCCTGCAGCTCAGTTCACCTGGACAGGTTGCTGTCTTTTACCCTTGGGATTGACCTGACATAGCCCTTTCCGGGCAGTGCGATTGCGCCACTGCGTTTGGATGTGGGGTAGATCAGGAGTGCTGACAACGGGCAGTGGGTCAGGTATGTCAACAGCCATCCCACGCAAGGGCTTCTTCCTAAGTGGCGGTGGACATAAGGTAACTCTGCTGGGATCTCTGGACCTTCCCATCTCCAGACAGCACATGACCTGCAATATTTTGCCACATCCATATTCATCCTGGGCCAATAAAACTGTTTTCGAATACAGGCAAGTGTCTTTTGGACCCCAAAGTGCCCTGCCAGAGGACTGTCATGTGCGGACTTCAGCACATGCCCGCTGAATGCACTCTGTACCACGAGCCACTTGGTATTCGCATGTGGTTTACCTGCAGTGGGTTGCACAGACTCACTGTACAGTGTCCCACCTTCCTGATACACCTTGAAAGCAGTCCCATCTGTGAGGTGCTCAGAAGCTTTCCACCAGGCTTGGGTCGCTTTGTATCGCTGCTGTGAATGCAGCACTGTCAGTTTCAGCCCGCTGGTCCATGTCACATGAGGTCAGCGACTGACCGTTATCTTTTCTGATAAAGAAAAATAGGGACACCGAGAGCCCAATATAGTGTAGTAAGCAAAACAATAGGTAGGAATTGAAAAGTATATAATATATATGCTCACAAAAGTGGGTTACCTCCTAGGCAACCACTGTAAAGGCAGGTGAGGAGATTGAACCTGTCCTCACTGAGGATTAAAAGTCGCTCTCTGTAGATCAAGGAAAAAAGATGGGGGTCGACCCCTCCACCAGGGGTGGATATTGGTATCGTAAGAGTGAACAGAGGCGCCAGCAGGATAAAAGGTACTAAAAGGTTTAAAGGAGGAATTGTAAACCTTTTAGTACCTTTTATACTGCTGGTGCCTCTGTTCACTCTTACAATACGTTGTCTTTTCTGAGGTCAGAGCTGGACGAGGAGTCTATGACCGCTTCGTCTGACACTGAGCCCACAACCCTTGCAGCACTTTGAGTGACTGTTAGCACAGGTACAACATTAGCAATACAATCGTTGAAATTCTCCACCTCATTGACACATGCATTAATGACAGTGACAGGTACAGTAACATTTTCATCACAACTGACAGGTTGTACATTAAACACAGGTACCTTTGTCTCAGGTACTATTGAACCCGGTACCCTTGAACTGAGCACATTCAACCCTCCTCCTCTGGTGCTCCCCCCAGTGTGTAAAGTGCCTGGTTATGGGCGAAGAGTCCGTCTCCTTCCGTGAGCGTTGTGATGGTTGTGGCAGGTTCAATAAATATGGCAGCCTTTTTATCCTTTTCACTCTTTAAAAGAAAATGATATAAAAACCAAGGGTGTGTTGCTAATGAAGTTTTTTTTCCTCAACCAGAGGACTCCCACCATAGTTTACACAAACACCTATCAAATTCATGTTTGTTCAAACCTCATTACCAATAAATAATAAAGCAGTAATTATGCATGAGAAGGAAATTTGGTCACATTTCCTCAATGTCTTGTCTCATTACATTACGTTAATATAATAGCAAAATCTTCTCAGCTTTAATCAGTTTAATTCACATTAGTCTACATTGGTGAATTTATGTTTAATTGGCACGGTGTATGGAATTGTGGGAAGTCAGTACATATTTATATCACCGTCCTTATAATGAAATATCCAACAATTCAAATGTGGAAGAAGCTTAGATCTGTTAGAGCATTTATATAATGGCAATGCAGCATAGCAGTAAGGCAAGCAGGGAGAGAGTACTCTGTGACGGAATGCAGGTCACTAATAATTGTGGGCACAGGTGTGCCACATCAAACACAATCCCCTTGGTGTCTCTGCTGATTGACACTTGACTGTATTTTTAATACTGCCCAATTTTTTAAACATTTTAAAACAGTTTTTATTGCTATAGGGAATCCAGACCTCTTTAATCCTCACTAAAAACAGCATACTGGGCTTTTAATGTTTAAATAAGAAGACAATGAGAAGACACAACGGATTCTTCAAAGAAATCAGGTTTTCTTTTATTTTACGTGTATCGAATATACAGTCTGTTTGCAGCTTCCTGCAAGCTAAAAAGTCTTCAATATTGTATACATTAGCAGTAAGTTAAACCAAACTGTATAGGCTTCCTGCTGGGCGGCCTGCATTTTGTTACCGCTGTTGCAGCACAAAGAGTTTGGCAATGGCTGAAAAGTGAGCTCCAGAGCAGGGCGGAGCTAGGTGAGAGGAGCACATGACCTGGATGGTTGTAAGGGGACCCCAGGCCAGCCCGGATAGGACAATAGGGGGCAAAGGTTAGTGTTGATCGGATACCTCATTATCCTATTCGAGTTTGGTCGAATTCGGATAGTAAACTATCCGAATTCATCTCGAAGTTCGATATTCGAGTTAATCGAATATTCGATTCGACCTCAGATATCCAACGTCACTATCCGAGTCTGTATTCGAGTAAAATATTCAAGCTGGCCTTAAATAGCTTTTAAAACTTGTATTGGAGGTCAATGATGCATGAAACCACCTTTTTTATGAAGAAAAATATCAAGTGATTATGTGGTGATGTAGTAGTTATAAAAAAGGTATCAAAAATAGTAAATTAACTTCATGAAAAGTGTTTGCATGAGAAGGTGTGCCCAAAATGGTTGTAAGTTGGAATTCTTCATTTACGTCGTCTTCATCTTCTTCTTCTATATCTTCTTCTTCTTCTATATCTTCTTCTTTTTTTTCTCCTTCTATATCTTCTTCTACTCGAATCTTCTTCATCTTCTACTTCTTGTATCTTCTTCAATTATCTTTTTCTTCTTCTATATCTTCTTCTTCTTCCTCTTCTTCTATATCTTCTTCTTCTTCTTCTTCTTCTATATCTTCTTCTTCTTCTATATCTTCTTCTTCTTCTATACCTTCTTCTTCTTCTATATCTTCTTCTTCTATATCTTCTTCTTCTTCTTCTTCTTCTATAGCTTCTTCTTCTTCTTCTATATCTTCTTCTTCTTCTTCTTCTTCTTCTATATCTTCTTCTTATATATCTTCTTCTTCTTCTTATATATCTTCTTCTTCTTCTTCTATATCCTTTTCTTCTTCTTCTTCTTCTTCTTCTTCTTCTATATCTTCTTCATCTTCGTCTTCTATATCTTCTTCTTCTTCTTCTATATCTTCTTCATCTTCTTCTTCTATATCTTCTTCTTCTATATCTTCTTCTTCCTCTTCTTCTCTATCATTATATTATGTGTCTTGGTTTTCTTTTCTTTTGTAATATTTTTTTTACTTCATTTATGGAAATATTTTATTTTAATAACACCATAGTTATATTTGTGTTGATGGCATAATAGGTAGGTAGTGGCACATTGCAAGCCACAGCGCATTTTTCTGTGTATCCTGGCGGTGGTAAAACAAAGACATCAGCAGGAGGAGGAAGTAGTTGCAAGTTGTAGTGTGGTAATAGCTGCCGGTAGGAGAGTGGGTGGGAAGGTGGCAGCAGAAAATAGTTCTTCTTCTGTTCTCTCTGGCAGTGGTAGCAGCACACAGACAGCAGAAACTCAATGCAGCTACAGGAGGAGGAGGAGTGTGTGTCAGGCAGTGTGATTTGACTGACATAATAGGCCCTGGTTCCTAGCGGTGGTACCAGGGCCGTAAATAAACAGCATGAGGTTCCAGACAGCGGTCGTGAAGCCCACATTGTGTCCAATAACAACAACAACAACAACAACAAATAACATTTGTAGAGCGCTTTTCTCCCATAGGACTCAAAGCGCATAAGCATGGCTCAGACCATTGTGGTACAGAGGAAGAATTTTATAAGTCCGGAAATGCCAGGCTAAACAGGTGGCTTTTCAGTCTGGATTTGAATAGCTCCAGGGATGGTGCTGTCTTTACTGGGTGTGGCAGGGAGTTCCAAAGAGTAGGGGCAGCATGACAGAAGGCTCTATCTCCAGATTTTTTGAGGTGCACTCTGGGAGTGACCAAGTTTATAGAACTAGCTGATCTGAGGTTGTGAGAGGTGTGGTGCAGCTTCAGCAAGTCCTTCATGTATCCAGGGCCCAGATTGTGCAGGGATTTGAATGTCAGCAGTCCAATCTTGAAGAGTATTCTCCATTCTACTGGTAGCCAGTGCAGTGAGCGAAGGATCGATGTAATGTGACAGTGGCGAGGCTGGTTTGTTAGCAATCTGGCAGCAGCATTCTGCACTAACTGCAGGCGATGCAGGTCCTTTTTGGGGAGGCCAGTATAAAGGGCATTGCAGTAATCCAGCCGTGATGTGATGAAGGCGTGAACTAGGGTTGGAAGATCCTCTGGGGGAATCAGATGTTTAATCTTTGCAATGTTCTTCAGATGAAAGTAGGAAGATTTAACTACAGATGAAATTTGGTTTCTGAAACTTAAATCCCCATCGATTAGTATGCCAAGGCTGCGCACAAGGTTGGAGCTGTTTATGTCTGAATTCCCAATCCTGATTGGTGTTGCTTTAGGATAGAGCTGTTTTGATGGCGAGCACTGGCTTTGGACAAAGAGGACCTCAGTTTTGTCAGCATTCAGTCAATACACAATTGCGACAGCACAGTTTTCAACCCGGACACCTCTAAAATAATTTCAATTTTTTTTTCAAAATAATGCAGGCAGCTATTTTTAAGGCGTAATAGCTGTTGGCGCATGGGCAGCAGCACCTTGTAATTAGAGATGGGCCGAACCTCCGATTTTAGGTTCGCGAACTTTCGCGTAACGTTCGGTTCGCGTTAAAGTTCGCGAACCGCAATAAACTTCAATGGGGATGCGAACTTTGAAAAAAAAATAATTATGCTGGCCACAAAACTGATGGAAAAGATGTTTCAAGGGGTCTAACACCTGGAGGGGGGCATGGCGGAGTGGGATACATGCCAAAAGTCCCCGGGAAAAATCTGGATGTGACGCAAAGCAGCGTTTTAAGGGCAGAAATCACATTGAATGCTAAATGACAGGCCTAAAGTGCTTTAAAACATCTTGCATGTGTATACATCAATCAGGTAGTGTAATTAAGGTACTGCTTCACACTGACACACCAAACTCACCGTGTAACGCACCGCAAACAGCTGTTTGTGTAGTGATGGCCGTGCTGGACTGGTGCGCACCATGGCGAGAGTGCAGGTTTTGGTGGCTTTACAGACCATATGGTCGCCTGGCTGATGTAGCTGAATGACAGAACAGTGACTGTCCAGCTGATCAAATTTGGTCTGACCACAATGAAGCAACGACCTTATTATCTTTTGGGTGCCCCCCGAGACACTCATCTAGGCGCCGGTCATTGCTTCATTGTGATACGCAAGCCCCTTCACCACGGCAAGGTAATGATCACGAAGGGGAATGGGCGCAAGTACATGCCTTTTCTTTTGTTGTTGCAGCTGCCCGCAGTGCAGCCAGAAAAATTAGGCAGTCATGTACACGCACCAGAAAAATTATTACAGCGGCCGCTGCTAGCAGCGGCCTAAAAAATTCAGCAATCCGCCTGGAGTCCCGGACCCTGTTGGTGGTGGCGGAGAAGGTAGTCAAGCGGCCTGCAGGCAGACATGCTGTGTGGAGGGACTGGGAGCGACTTAGTCTTCTTGGGGCAGCCCAGGCAGCCAGGCACACGGCGTGCAGGCAGAGATGCTGTGTGTGCGGGGACTGACTTAGTCTTGGGACGGGCAGCAGCCCTCCTAGATCCATGCACGGAGTGGTATATCACACTGCGTGCACTCACGTAGGTAGGTGAGTTCACTTAACTGCACAGGTATGCGCACTGATGCGGTGGGTTCACTGAACACAACAGGTATGCAGTGGCGGGTTCACTGAACACAACAGGTATGCAGTGGCGGGTTCACTGAACACAACAGGTATGCAGTGGCGGGTTCACTGAACACAACAGGTATGCAGTGGCGGGTTCACTGAACACAACAGGTATGCAGTGGCGGGTTCACTGAACAGGTATGCAGTGGCGGGTTCACTGAACAGTACAGGTATACAGTGGCGGGTTCACTGAACACAACAGGTATGCAGTGGCGGGTTCACTGAACAGGTATACAGTGGCGGGTTCACTGAACAGAACAGGTATACAGTGGCGGGTTCACAGAACAGGTATGCAGTGGCAGGTTCACTGAACACAACAGGTATGCAGTGGCGAGTTCACTAAACAGGTATACAGTGGCGGGTCCACTGAACAGAACAGGTATGCAGTGGCGGGTTCACTGAACACAACAGGTATGCAGTGGTGGGTTCACTGAACAGGTATGCAGGGGTGGGTTCACAGAACAGGTATGCAGTGGTGGGTTCACAGAACAGGTATGCAGTGGTGGGTTCACAGCACAGGTATGCAGTGGTGGGTTCACAGAACAGGTATGCAGTGGTGGGTTCACAGCACAGGTATGCAGTGGCAGGTTCACTGAACAGGTATGCAGTGATGGGTTCACTGAACAGAACAGGTATACAGTGGCGGGTTCACAGAACAGGTATGCAGTGGCAGGTTCACTGAACACAACAGGTATGCAGTGGCGGGTTCACTAAACAGGTACACAGTGGCGGGTCCACTGAACAGAACAGGTATGCAGTGGCAGGTTCACTGAACACAACAGGTATGCAGTGGTGGGTTCACTGAACAGGTATGCAGTGGTGGGTTCACAGAACAGGTATGCAGTGGTGGGTTCACAGAACAGGTATGCAGTGGTGGGTTCACAGAACAGGTATGCAGTGGTGGGTTCACAGCACAGGTATGCAGTGGCAGGTTCACTGAACAGGTATGCAGTGATGGGTTCACAGCACAGGTATGCAGTGGCAGGTTCACTGAACAGGTATGCAGTGATGGGTTCACAGCACAGGTATGCAGTGGTGGGTTCACAGAACAGGTATGCAGTGGTGGGTTCACAGCACAGGTATGCAGTGGCAGGTTCACTGAACAGGTATGCAGTGATGGGTTCACAGAACAGGTATGCAGTGGCAGGTTCACTGAACAGGTATGCAGTGGTGGGTTCACAGTACAGGTATGCAGTGGTGGGTTCACAGAACAGGTATGCAGCCAGCCAGGAACAAGTTAAGCCTAACTAATCTTTCCCTGAGAGACAGTCTGCAGCAGCTCGCCCTACTCTCACTAACGCAGGCAGCACACGAGTGACCGCAATGGCCACCGCTGCCTGCCTTATATAAGGGGGGGTGGGGCTCCAGGGGCTAGTGTAGCCTAATTGGCTACACTGGGCCTGCTGACTGTGATGTAGAGGGTCAAAGTTGACCCTCAAGGTGCATTATGGGGCGAACCGAACTTCCGCAAAGGTTCGCCAGCGGGACGCGAACGCGAACCACCGAAGTTCGCGTGGCACCATTCGCCGGCGAACCGTTCGGCCCATTTCTACTTTTAATGTGTTCCCTGGCAGTGGAGACACAGACAGCAGGAGGAAATACAACAGCAGGCAGCGTGAGGAGGATGAGTGTGTGTGGCAGACTGGCAGCAGGCAGCAGGAGGGCAGGCAGCGAGACATAATAGGCCCTGGTTCCTAGCGGTGGTACCAGGGCCGTAAATAAACAGCATGAGGTTCCAGACAGCGGTCGTGAAGCCCACATTGTGTCCAATACACAATTGGGACAGCACAGTTTTCAACCCGGACACCTCTAAAATAATTACAATTTTTTATTTTATTTTTTTCAAATTAATGCAGGCAGCTATTTCTGAGCGTAATAGCTGTTGGGCGCATGGGCAGCAGCACCTTGTAATGTGTTCCCTGGCAGTGGAGACACAGACAGCAGGAGGAAATACAACAGCAGGCAGCGTGAGGAGGATGAGTGTGTGTGGCAGACTGGCATTTGGCAGCAGGCAGGAGGGCAGGCAGCAAGACATAATAGGCCCTGGTTCCTAGCGGTGGTACCAGGGCCGTAAATAAACAGCATGAGGTTCCAGACAGCGGTTGTGAAGCCCACATTGTGTCCAATACACAATTGGGACAGCACAGTTTTCAACCCGGACATCTCTAAAATAATTACAATTTTTTTTTCTCTCAAAATAATGCAGGTAGCTATTTTTGAGCGTAATAGCTGTTGGCGCATGGGCAGCAGCACCTTGTAATGTGTTCCCTGGCAGTGGAGACACAGACAGCAGGAAGAAATACAGCAGCAGCAGCAGGTGTAATGTGTGTGTCTGCCACTTCATGTCCCCCTCTTGCCGACAACAGGGGCCAGGAATTCGCCTTCCACCCAAGCCTGGTTCATTTTGAGAAACGTCAGTCTGTCCACAGACTTGTGAGACAGACGAGATCGCTTCTCAGTGACGACTCCACCGGCTGCACTGAAGCAACGCTCTGACAGTACACTGGAAGGGGGGCAGGAGAGCACTTCCACGGCATACTGCGCAAGCTCGCTCCAGATCGCCAGGTGCTTGACCCAGTACTCCATGGGATCAACAGGGGCAACGCTGTCGAGCCCGCTGAAGGACCCCATGTAGTCAGCCACCATGCAATTCAAGTGCTGTCTGTGACCTGAGAAGGATGCTGCTGCAGGCACATCCTCTCTAGTCCTTGGCAGCTCTACACTCATGTAGAGCTCGTTGGTCAGAGACAGCAGGTCTGTGGTGCGCGTGCGCTTGCTGCTGGTGGATGCAGGCACCTGCTGCTGCCTCTGTGCTGGCTGGACAGTGGGGGTGGATGGCTGAGGGAAGGCTTCCTCCAAGTGCTCAACAAGGGACAGCTGCAAATCCCTCATTTGTTGCGCACGGTCTCCTCCTGCAGGCAGGAACTGGCTGAGCTTCCCCTTCAGACGTGGGTCCAGCATCATGCAGATCCAGATATCCTCCCTCTTCTTCATCTGGATGACCCTTGGGTCCGTGCGCAGGCACCTTAGCATGTGCGCTGCGATTGGGAAGAGTCTGGCCACGTCTGCTGGCACATCATCGGCAGCCCCAGAGCCGACAGTGCTGTCTTCCTCTTCCTCTGCCTCCTGCACCTCATCCTCTCTCCACCCCCGCACCAGTCCAGCTGCGCTCTGCTGCCCCCCCTCATTAGCAGCAAGGTCAGGGACCTCCACCAACTCCAAGCCCTCCTCCTCAGAGGTGGCCTGTGAAGCTGCCTGCAGCTCCTGCTGGTCCAAGGCTGCCGCTCCCTCTTCCAGCAGTGCATACAGGGCCCTGTCCAGCACACACACCAAGGGGACCCACTCACACACCATTGCATGGTCCCTGCTTACCATGTTGGTGGCCTGCAGGAAGGGTGCCAGGACTGAGCACACCTGCTGCATGTGCCCCCAGTCCTCGGTGGAGATGATGGACGGGAGGTTGGTGGCGGCACGTCCAGTTGCAGTGATGGCGGCAACTGTTGCTCATGCAACGTACTGGCTGACAGCCTGCCTCTGTTCAACCAGATGCTCCAACATCGCCAGGGTGGAGTTCCAGTGAGTTGGAACATCGATCATGACCCGGTGCTGTGGCAGGTGCAGCTCCTTCTGCACCTCTTCCAGGCTCGCTACGGCTGCAGGCGAGTGCCGGAAATGACGCACAACCTTCCTTGCCTCCTCAAGGAGTCGGTCCATCCCCTGGTAGGTCCGCAGGAACTTTTGGACTACCAGGTTTAGGACGTGCGCCAGGCAGGGGATGTGGGTCAGGTCTCCCTTGTTGATGGCAGCAACAAGGTTTGCCCCATTGTCGGACACCACCTCTCCGACTCTGAGGCCTCTGGGGGTCAGCCAATTCCTCTCCTGCTCTCGGAGTTTGGCCAGGACATGGTTCGCCGTCAGTTTGGTCTTCCCCAGGCTGACCAATTCCAGCAGCGCTTGGCAGTGGCGGGGCTTCACGCTGCTGCTGAGGCGGGGGGTTTGGGCTGGTGTGCCGGAGGATGGAAGCGGATCAGAGGAACCTGCTGCAATTCCGCTGACCCTGCATGGTGGCACCACCCACTGCGTTGTTGCTGCTGCTGCTGCTCTGACAGCGCCCGATGCTGCTCCCCCCTCCTCACCCCCTTCCACCAAGCTGACCCAATGCGCGGTGAAGGACAGATAGCGGCCTGTCCCAAACCGGCTGCTCCACCAGTCCATGGTGACGTGGACCCGTTGACCCACCGCGTGATCCAGCCCTCTCCCGACATTGGCCAGCACAGAGCGGTGAAGTGCAGGGATGGCCGTGCGTGCAAAATAATGTCAGCTGGGGATTGGCCAATCGGGGGCTGCACACATCAGGAGCGCACGCATGTCGCTCCCCTCCTGCACAAGGGAATAAGGCAGGAGTTGGGAGCACATGGCCCCTGCCAGCAAGCCGTTCAGCTGACGCAC